>NC_136484.1:112452623-112497623 GCF_053919585.1 Euprymna scolopes
TTATTCTGCAAAATGCATATTTTGTGACACACTTCAAATATATTAGAAGCCATATTCGTCAACAACAAATAGCAATGGCCAGTGACTCTTTATCTGAGAGTACATCTTTCAAACTGCTTGGCCTAACGTTCACAAGAAACGTGAATTGGAACAATTACATTGACAGCTTTGCCAGGGCCGCTGCGAAGAAGGCAGGCTCTCTCTACCGTGCTAGAAAACTACTAACACCCGAAAGTATCCTGTACCTGTATAAGGTCACCATTCGCCCATGTATGGAGTATTGCTGTCACATTTGGGCTGGTGCGTCTGCTACTCGTCTCTCACTCCTAGACAAGGTTCAAAAGAAAGTCACCAATCTGATAGGCCTTGAACTGGCATCTAAGATTCAGCCTCTGTCCCATCGATGAAACGTTGTATCCCTCTGCCTGTTCTACAAGTATTTTAATGGTGAATGCTCTGGCGAACTGCAGACACTTGTGCCCCCACGACGTAAACACCCTCGACAAACCCGACAGGCAGCTAAATCCCACCCCCACACAGTAGAGATCTCTAGATGTAAAAGATCTTTCTACTCCAGTAGTTTCTTCTCCAGAACCGCTAGACTCTGGAATTCCATTCCAGGTCCCTGCTTCTCAAACTGTACTGACATGCAGAAGTTCAAGTGTAATGTGAACCGACATCTTGCTGCCGAAATCTCAACATAGTGCCCCAGTAGTTGTTTCCCCTGATAGTAGCCCCCTACACCAAAGTTTGGGGTGAAAATGTATTAAAAAAATGACTCATGCAGTTGAGCTCCGAGCAGACAAAACAATACGGGAATCTGCCTACAGATATTTGACTCAACAACGGTCTGAAAGCCAGAAGAAAATTGATGAACGAATCCTGGCCATCACATCACGTGAATTGGTAGCTGCCGAACACACTACCACAGATCATGCTATCTAGAATACACGAGACAGAGATCAGAACAACTTCCCATCAGTGAGGACCATGAGGATACTGAAGAAGAAGGAGCATACACTCTATCTCAGTCATATGCTTACAAACAGGTCTTTGACTACATCAGACAAGAATTGATCGCCAAACACTAAATAGCATACATGACAAACTTATACTGATGGAGCTACTGATATCAGGTAATGCTAAGAAGCACGTACGACCCAGACTTGAAACGGAACTTGAACCATGCATAAAGATCGTCCATGAAAATAACAATAATCTCTTGGTCATTTCAGAGAGTATCACCTTTGAAGAAATTGCTAGAGAAAATATGACACTGAGAGAAAGCTTGACCTACATTCATCACATAATCAGAGTATGGAGCATGCCATAACTTAATCTGTAGCCCACCAGATCTGTTGCAGATGTTTTGACCTTTGAAATGTTATTAAGGCAGAGCAACACCCAGATGATGAGCAATATGTTAGTGTTCTGACCACTCTTCTGACTGGAGTATGGTCGTTTTCCCAAGATCTGCACTCCTAGACGACACATGCAAAAAAACAAATGATTTTTCGTTTTTCAGAATATAAAGATCAATTTCGAAACACCCGTGGACCACTGGCACCATTCTGGATGTCCTATCTGGAGCTTGCGGAAATTCTGCTTCCAGTATATCGAATTCAATTTCAATCGGCAGCAACGCTCGCAATAGTAACACAATAACCTCGTGACTGTAAACGACGCTGTTTCCTCCTCTCACTCTTTTTATGCAGTTTTCACCTTGTCTCATTTGCACGTGTGCTCTCTGTTTTTTCGTGATCTCGCGATCTCGCGAGACCACAGTTTATAAAACACAAAACGCCATCTTTTTTGCTCTTTCCCCACCCATCACTTCCCTGCGGCAAGTCCATTCCTCCTCCGTCACGCCACC
This sequence comes from Euprymna scolopes, assembly GCF_053919585.1. Taxonomy (NCBI): domain Eukaryota; kingdom Metazoa; phylum Mollusca; class Cephalopoda; order Sepiida; family Sepiolidae; genus Euprymna; species Euprymna scolopes. Next base: position 112,454,497 of record NC_136484.1, read on the forward strand.
GCTCGCACGCACATCCAAACAAAGCTCTGGTTCTGGTTCTGATTCAGATTCAGATTCAGATTCAGATTCAGGTTCTGATTCAGATTCTGATTCTGATTCAGGTTCTGGTTCTGATTCAGATTCAGATTCTGATTCAGATTCTGGTTCTAGTTTCGGGTTTTGTTCTGGTTTCGGGTCTGGTTCTGATTCTGTTTCCGCCGCGTCAGATGAACTATAATCATCACTCTCTGGTCTGTTGATTTCGTTCATCAGTAGCTCATCACTTGAGGATTCATAGCTCTCCTCTGTAGTTGTATGATGCACCTCAAAAGCGGAGCGAAGATCGTGCACATGGCACGGGGTTTCATCAACTAGGACCGACTGCTGGCTGATCACCCCAAAGATTCGTCCTCGCTTGAATTTGGTGGTGCACTGGTTTCCAGATGGTCTCACTCAAACTGGATCCCCTACCTTATATTTGGCATGTCTTTCCTGAATGACTCCGGGTCAGAGTGGGCCTGGGAGCAATTCAATTCCCTTTAGTCTAACACGATATGTGTGTATGGCATTGGCCGGCGCTGTTGTAGTTAATTTCCCATGCTTTGGGGTGACGTTATACCAATACGTGGCCTCCGTGATGGTACTTTGCTTTCTGGCTGCAATTCTCTTAATGCTACCATGGCTTCTCTCAGCGATGCCATTCACTGATGGCACATGAGTGCATCGCAACCGTAGTCGGGCGCCCCATTCATCTAACAGCTGCCGAACTTGTTGGTTGCAGAAAGCAGCATCGTTATCTGTCAAGATCACTACCGGCGAACCCCGCTCAAAAAGATGGATGACAAGATGCGAACAACACTTGCCGAGCCCTATCTAATCATGTGTCGCTATACCGCAAAACGTGTGGTTCCACAATCGATAAGAGTTAGAAAGGGTTTACCACTGTAATGGGTAATGTCCATCACTACCCGCTGCCACATCTTCTTGACGTGCAATCATCCTCTTCGCCATTGCTCTGGTGCAGGATCAATAGACTAACACGCCTCACAGTGCCTGACAATATATGCCTTTGTCATTGCTGGGTCCACACGCCTCGCAAAATACACTGTTCTCTTGACACCTGGATGTCCGCTCTGTGCATGACTCTTCTATATTTGACATGGGCTAATCGTGCCAATTGCAACTGCGCGAGATCGAGCTGTGTGCTCCACATCCATTCCCAAACAGCACAACAAGTTTCTTCAATTACGCAAAGAACACATCCACGGTTTCTCCCGGCATAAGCTTCCTGGAGGCGAATCTTGCCGTGCAAATGTCCATTGCAAATGCCTTGTACAGCACATTTTTATAGAGGTCATATCATCCTTCTCGGTGGCACTAAGTTGCTGATACACACTCAGAGCGCCCCCAGCCAATGTCAGGGGAATCACAGTGTGCACTCTCTTTACCTCACAGAGATTGCAAATCAACTCGACCCTCTCAACCCATTCAACGTCAGATGTGGACCCATCAAACTCTGGAATCAATTTCAGATCAAATATTGAGTCGGTCAGTTTTCACAGTAATAGCCGAAATAGCTTGCATCGAATTCAACTTCAATCGTCACCAACGCTCGCAATAGTAACACAATAACCTCGTGACTGTAAACTACACTGTTTCCTCCTCTTACTCAAGCTTTTTATGCAGTTTTTCACCTTGTCTCATTTGCATGTTTTCTCGTGATCTCGCGATCACGCGATCTCGCGAGACCACAGTTTATTAAACACAAGGCGCCATCTTTTTTGCTCTTTTCCCACCCAAGACTTCCCTGCCGCAAGTCCACCCCTCCTCCGTCAGGCCACCGCTCGCACGCACATCCACACAATGCACAAATACGCGAACGCTTGCTACTCTGGTGAGTATTACATCAAGGGAAGGCAACTGGCTACTGCAGCTTCATGGAATACGCAGCATGAGTCCTTGTTTTTTGCCTATGACAAGCAAAAGTATGCCCACTATCGATATACAATGCTCAAATGATGAAACTCAAGGAGGAAATGAATTACCAACACCTTTCGGAAGATAGATTCTCCGTTCAGCTTAGTGAGAACAACACATTTGGACGTATGCCAGTCGATCAAACAGTGGGAGAGACTGTCAATCGTGACACGCAGACATCTGGTGGGACAAGAAGTTTTAGCTTAAAGCCAACGGCACTATCAAAATACTACCTGACTGCAGAACATCTAAGCACAAGTAAACGGCAATTGCGTGTTTTGGTTTAACTCAAAGATCATGGTGTTAACCATCTAGACCTCGTAGCATCTCGCATTCAGAAAAATTGTGATGTCCAGTTTGCAAATGAAGAGCTGGAAAATAACTGGATCAATACTTTCGAACTGCCTTCCGATGAACTGATGAGCATATAATCTGGTATCACAGCACCCAAAAGTATTGCAAGAGATCTCCTCACAGCTCAAGATCAGGGAGAGAAGGCATACCAGGAGTTTGTCGATTCAAGGCTCAAAAAAGTATTGCCTTCTACAACCCATTGAAAAAGTTGAAATTAAAGTCATTTGACAGTAGTTTGAGAAAAAAATCAAAAGCTAAATCAGCAAACAAAGAAATTGTATTGAAAGCTGATTATCAACTGTTCTCTCGAATGATGCTGATAGCAAGTAGCCGGAAAATGGGTATGAAAAAAATTCTCCAGCATCCTCCCGGACCTTTACGGTGGTTGTTGTGATGGCTCTACAAGAAAGATCAACAGGGACACTGTGGCACGTAATCTTGAGGCACGAGTGAGTCCAGACGGACACATTGACTTACCTTTAGCTGCGATCATCAATGGCATGGGGATTGTGCACAAAATGCAAGGAGACAACAATACTTGCTCAAAGTTGTTTGAACGCCTACTTAGATCTGTACTGCATACATTAGCATCAAGTTCTTGAGTCTATGTAGTGCTTGACAGTTACAAATTCCTCATCAATCAAAACAGCTGAAAGAACAGAAAGAGAGGCAGATATAGGAATACCGTTCTCGCAAATAATTCCTGGACAGAAATTTCGAAACTGGCGCCGCCTACTTGCATGCTCCGTGAGCAAAGCCAAACTGATCAACTTCTTTGCCACCGATTCGCAAGAGAATCAAGAAAGACGGGACCAACTTCAAGAAATGGTGATATTTGTAGCTTTCGAGGAACGATGCTTCAGGATAACATCTAATGCAGTATTAGAACTTGATGAGTTGAAATGTATGCATGAGGAAGCCGACGCACGCTTGCCGTTACATGCACACTACGCAGCTGAGTCTGGATATAAGCCAGTCGTAGTGATTGCAGAGGATACAGATATCATGATCATCTCGCTTTCCTTATTCAGAAACGTGGGTTGCCAAATTCACAAAAGATGTGGAAAAAAACCGATCAATACTGGTCAGTATCAAAAACAATCTGCAAGCCTGGCTCATGATAAATGCAATGCTTTAATAGGTATCAATGCGTTCACAGGATGCGACTCAGTCAGTGCTTTTGCTGGTCAAGGAAAACTCAAAAGATTGAAACTCCTGCAAAAGAGTCAGAATTTCTACAAAGCATTCAATACACTTCGTGAACATTGGCATGTGAATGACGAGTTATTTGATGCCACCCCAGGAGTTCACATGCAATCTATATGCAGCCCGAACAAACATCAGTTGTGTAAATGAAATTCCCTACCAACTCTGAAAAGCAAAGAAAGGATCAGTAGCTTCAGGTCAATTACCATCTTGCGAGGACAGACTTCGACAACACTCGCTCATAGCCAACTACCAGAGTGCCGTCTGGCGACGCAGTTTTGTTCCTTTTCCAGATGTACCGCAGCCGTAAGATGGCCATAGTAGTTGCACACAAGACAGTGGTAAGTTTGAAGTACAATAGAAAAGAGGCTCTCCTGCACCTCATGACATCTTAGAGTTCGTCTCGTGCAAAAGTGCGAAAATCTGTCGGCTTGCAAAGTGTCAGTGCTTCGTCAGTGGACTCCCATGCAAAGAAGAGTGTAAGCTACAAACCTGTATAAACACGAAAAAAGCGACACATCTATGGACTCCGATGAAGATCTGGACGAGGATGACTCCTTCTGAAAACAAAATACAAATTATGTGCACGATAGCAAAAATAAAAGATAATAACTTTTTACAATCAGTTGCTACAAATTCTCTGGTGAAAAGCCTATAATAATACATATCACATGATTATATTGCAAACAAAACCAACAACATCACTGCAAATCATAATTTGGTCAAGTCTTCAGAGAAATATTATATTCAAACATAAAATCCATAGGCATATTCAGTTACATAAATAACCTATTTTAGAAAAAAAAGGTTCTTTTTCTTATTATAGAAAAGATCTGTGTGACACAAAAGTCATAGTGCTTCACATGAACTCTTAAATCATATAAACAAGTGTTACTGCAATGTAGCATCATTTGCAGAAAAGCCCACAAAACGAAACATTTTCAGAACCTCTTTGGTTGCAACTTTCACATAGAAAGCTACAAGATACAGATATTCAGCAAACAGTTCTGAAAAGTAGATATGATCAACTTTTAGAAAATAACCGTCTCATTGTGTACCTCTGATTGGTACCAATCGACCAAAAAATGACCTCTCCCATGGACTAGTGTGCTAGTATCAATTAAAACGTAGAAAATATAACCAATTGCTCAATATCCCTACATTATCGTAGTAAATTCTGTAAAATAGAAAAAAAATCACACGTAATAGAAATAAAGCATAATATTCCCTACTCAATTCGAGTCAAAAGATGTTTTCTGCTAGTTTAAGAACGATATAATTCCGTTGGTTGTTTTTGTTTTACGGCATATCAACCCTTTTCAGGTTATTTAATGCCGAATCCAAGGATTTTGAAGAAAACATTTTTAATAGAATATATTTGTGTTTTTCAAGTCGATTTCTATTTAACCCATGGTTGGAACCCTAACAGGTACAACCACTCCGGGTCAGAGTGGACCTGGGAGCAATGGCAATTAAAGGGTGGCTCCACACTCTCCAAAGACCGCAAGCTGGGGCCTCACGATCGGATATAGTTTAAGGTCATATCCAGGACCGATATTTACACAACAAGTTTGTAAAGAGATAATGTAGAACTGGCAAAAAATGATCACGATTGTTAGTGATTAACGTCAAGGTTTTAAATCTGGTCCAACCATACTGATGTGTCGATGAACAACAAAACACCAGTCTGTTTATATATCTACCCCTCTCTCTTTCTATCTCTCTACTCCCCTGTTTTTATATATACTTATGTGTTACAGATAATCAGAAAAAAACATCGCCACAGTCGGTTTCCAACCCAAAGAAACAAAGTTACCGATGTTTTTCTGTTATTCAATGTAAGTAAGATTGTAATATATATATATATATATATATATATATATATATATATATATATATTGTTTTGTTTGTAGTATTCCAAATTTTACTGGGTTTATTTAATTCAGTAATCGTTCATATACCAATAAATTTTAAGCCAAAAAGCGATGACTGTAAGCTACAACATTATTGTATGTCATAATTAAGCATTCATATATTGCTTTAACAAAAAACAAAATATCAAAGAATGGGTTGAAAACAACAAACAGTGTATTTCATTGTTAGTTACAAGTTATATATATATATATATATATATATATATATATATATATATATACTAGCAAAAGTACCCGTCGTTGACTGGGTTCAAAAACAGCCTACAGAAAATGGACTCTGATTTATGAAAGTATGATAGGTTATGAAAAGGAAGGGTTGTAAAGAGATAGCTTCGAATTCGAGGGTATCAAAACCAAAGCAAAATATGATGAAAGTAAAAATAAAATAGGTAAACCCCATAATTTATTATACCATACCTGTTAACACTGAAACACTTATCACAATATTCTGTGGATCTATATTAAAAAACCTTGTTAAACTTTGTGACATATTTCCATTCTATGGAGGTCAGGCGCGAACGAAAACCCTATAATTTTATTATACCATATTTCTTCAAACTGAAACATAATTATCAAAGTATACTTACGCAGATAGATATAAATCTTTGTGCCTATTTCGATTCTATGGAGGTCAGGCACGAGAGCAGACCCTACAAGTTCATTATACCATTCCTATTTAAGTTAAAACATACTTATCAAAGTATTCTTATGTACATCTATATCAAAAACACTTGTAAACGTTTTTTTTTAATTTTTAAATTTTTCATTTCATACTTTGTGGATCAGGCACGAACGCATAGCCCACAATTTTAATGAACCACTGTTCTAACAGATCAAACATACCCATTCCTGTGTCGAGATACATCTTCGATCATTATATGTAATCAGTATTTTAAAATAGTCAACCATGTAGGAGCCTATTCGTGACCAGAAACACACACACACAGACATTCAGTTTTATATATATATATATATATATATATATATATATATATATATATATATATATATATATAATGTTATAATGGAATAATTCTAGGAGGAAATCCGGGTATGAGAGCTCAATGTGGTAAACAGAGCAATAATTATGTAATTTCCGTGTTATATATATATATATATATATATATATATATATATATATATATATATATATATATAAGAGCAAACAATTAATAAAACATGTTAAAAACACTTTGAAAAAAACTTAAAAACATATTTAATCTGAAAAGGAAACGCTAGACAAGTGAATAGTGCTTAATCCGCGGAGTTTCAAAGAAATATGTTACTTCTCATCAGAGGGTAGGGATTAGCAAAATGCGGGATCGGATTTGGCATACAAAAGTATTTGATTAAACTACAAGTAAGTCAAAGATCTTACTTGATAACAAAAAGTGAAGCAGAGAGAATATGGTGAAGAAAGGGGGGATTACACGTGAATGGATAGTCTGGTGAAAGGTAAATAATCCAATGACGGTAAAATCCAAAAAATATAACTCCAAGAAAGTTAATTGAGTTTTCATTTGCACAAATAAAATCCAAGGAAATCACGTAATTGGAAGATGGTCCAAAATAATCCAAAAGGCCGAAATCCATGGAATAAATCACAAATATGTACAAAGAAAAGAAAAGGGGGAAATTCTAATAATATTAATAAAAGAAAAATAAGATATGCTTTTCACACGACTGCCGAGATATAATAAGAAAGATCAGGGAAGAAGAGAAAAAAAATTAAATTGTGATAGAATTATTTTTTTCTCTTCTTCTTCCCTGATTAAAGATTAAAGCCAGGTTATGCCTGGCTTTAATACAAAATAACAATTCGGGAATTAAGTAATTAAATAATTATCTAATAATAATACATATACCATTAGTAAGTATTCTAATAATACCTATATTACTAAGCCAATGTACGTTTTACTCCAATGAAACTGGATGTTCACCTTGCTTTTTTTATTTAATTGTCCAGAACAGGTGTATTATTTAAAAAGCTAAAATTTGTCAAGTATTACTGATCTAAAAACAGTATCAATTTCCATTCTTTAATTACTAATATTGCTTTTTTTGTAAAATTCATATTGCTAATTTTTGTTAAGCTATTTTATTGATCTAGAAACGGTAACAACTATTTCACCATTAATATGACTAAAATTGTGTTCCCGGTTTTGAAACAATATTGCTAATCTTTGTTAATCCTTTTTATAGATCTTAATGTCTTCCCTGGGATTTCCATCTAGACTTTTATCCGATCCAAGCGGTTAAAGAGTTTACTAAAAGAATTAGATGAAAGGTCTATCACCACACCATGAAAAACCCTGAGGATTAATAACAACGCCGCCGCTTCGGATAAAGGTCCAGATGGAAATACTACAGAGGAAAACAGCATTAACTATTGTAAACTTTACCAGATTAAGACCAGAATTTTCCCACCAGAATTTCAATCCTTGAAACTTTTCGATTTATTAAATATGGTAAAGTGTTTAAAAGCTAAAAATCATGAGTATTTAAACCCTATGTTAAAAAGCATTAATAAGACTTAAAAAAAAATAGTGGACAATCCAAACCTTATGGTTCCAGCAGATAAAACTATGAACATTTACATTATGACAATTTACCTAACAACATTTACCAAAGACAACCCGAAGTATTACGTAGGTATTACCTCTATAGATTATAACACCAGAGTGTACAACCATAAAAGTAATTTCGAAAAGCTAAAAACATCGAATAAAAACAGCACTTCGAACTGGGAGCCTAAATGAAGTGAATGATTGCCGATAGTCGAGTGGAAAATATTAATATAAGTCAATAGTGTTAGGAATTCAGACGACACATAAAGATTATATCTGAATAGAGAACTCGCTTTCCTAAATTTTTAGTAACCATGAAATGTATTAAACTGCAGAAGCGAAATAGAAAACATGTATATACGAAATAATTTTACTTTAGGATAACAACCCATAAAAACATATGTATATATATATATATATATATATATATATATATATATATATATATATATACCCATACTTATATATGTATATATATATATGTATATATACACACACACACACACACACACACACACACATATATATATATATATATATATATATATATATATATGATTGAACACGACAGAATTATTCTTTTTCTGCGATTTTTCTGGATATCTTTTCTATCTAGCAGTCTTTTTAATTTCAGCTGGCATATAATATATAAAATGGCGTCCGAAGTTGTTGTTCATCCGTATTTTTCTTCTCAAGCGCTTTTTATCGGTGCATCCGATCATCATCAGAAGCGATTGTTGTTGTTATCGTTTTCTTTTTCTTTTCCTTTGAGGCTTGGTGTATTTATTTTTTTATTGTTGATAAAGTTGGGTGCAGGAAGTTTAGGGGCGAATTATTTTATTTTTAATTTCGATTTTCCTATTTTATATTTTATTTATTTAGTTTCTTTTTAGTTATTAAATACGTTTAATATATTTGTTCCGGTGTTAAATGAGATCCGGTTTAAAAGGGGCTTTAGTTTGTTTGATAAATATGGTTTCTCGTAATTTTAGTCGTCGTGTGCAGTTGTTAAGGTATCGAATTTTAGTATTGTTAGTTCAGATATTTTTAATGTCGGGCGACTGTGGGGTTTTATTATGGGATGTTACGTGTTGTTTTATGGCACTATTGTCAGTTAAATTATAGGTTAGTCGTTGAGAGAGTGTTGTTGTTGTTTCGCCTATGTATGCGGGGCAAATAAATTCATATACTACATTAGTTAGGTTTAGTGTGGTGTTAGTACTCTTATTCTTTTAAATATTATATTGGATGTTTTAAATTTAGTATACTATATATATATATTAATATTTTTGTTCTGGTCGGTGGCTTTGGTGTATCTTTTAATTAGGTTTGTTATTATTTTTTCATCTGTTGTGTAGTTAGTGAGTAGTTGGTTTTTATAGTATACTTTGATGATGTCGTCTTGATTAGGGTTAGGGTTTATGTTCTTATTGTGGAGTGAGTTTAAATCGAGTTTTATGTGCTTATCAACGATTTTATTGGTTTAGTTATTGTTTATTAGGCTTTGTTTTTGTTTGCTAGTTCTTTGTCAAATATTTGTTGGATTGATGCTATATTGTATGAGCGGTGAATCAATTTTTTTAAAACTTTATATATATATATACATATATATATATATGCGTGTTTGTGTGTTTGTGTGTGTATGTGTGTGTGTGTGTGTGTGTGTGTGTGTGTGTGTGTGTGTGTGTAGAGAGAGAGAGAAATAAAAAAGGATCAAACAAAGTTGTGTTCATCAATGTTTCGTCTTTATTTCAAGACTTCCTCTGGATTCATGAAATTAAGAAATTAAAACACCAGTACAAATATTTGAAAATATATATTTGATGTCATGAAATATATTTGCCTATATAATGGTAACATACATTGAGCTAGTTTCTAACAGTATTTTGTATATTTAAAAAAATTTTTTTACTCATTTTCCCAAACTTATTGTGTTCAGCAGAGAGTTCGGCGCTATTAAAAATTTTCCAACACATCGGTAAACACTGTATGTTTTTCGAGCTGAATTAACATGTTACATTAAATAAAAACACAAGAAAATTATCTAGTGAAATAGAAAAGTAACTTATCTTGCTTTTGATAACATTTATTTGTCAAATATTTGTATTTTGACAACTTTTTTGAGTCTACGTGTATAGTAATACAATCCCCAAAACACTTAGGAAAATAGGCTGTCAACGATTAACGAACACAGAAAAGTTTGTCAGAAGAGCATCAAGTACAAAATTAAAGTTCAAAAGAGAACTCAATAGTAATGGAAAAACTTGTAAATTGAAAGAATATGTACTTCCGTTTTCACAATATTTTTTCGGGCTATACTTGAGTGGGCTGTTCAACTACTGTAAATTGCTGATTAGTTATTTCTGTAACAAAGTTAACGTCGTTGACGTAGCAAATTGAATTTATTACAGTTTTGAAAAGCTAATTCCCTTTTGCTTTGGTAAGGAGTTGATCTGTACACAAAAACAGAAGAAAATGTTTCTTGAAAAGAAAATGTTGAACCGTTTATTAAATCCAAACGAATGGTACCATTGTAGACACTAAAGGCAATAAATGAGAAATTATAAAAGTCGATTATTCTAATTGGGCCAACAGTACATATAACAAGAAAAAAAAAACGAAAGCCAAAAGCACATGTCTCAAGAACGTTGCTACTCGCTGGATAACATTATAGTCTAATTGATAAAGAGAGTTTTGTAACAATTACGCGTTAAAAAAGTGTCATTGATTTGGAGACGGACGACAAGCATCTGATAACAATATTTGGTTAAAAAAAGATATACCAACGCGCGTCAGCTACAACGTTATGGTGTTCTTCTAGTTGACTCATAATTTTAAATTAAAATATGTATCGTCAAAAAATAAATGGCGCCCATTCCGATGGGTTATCAAGATTGATATATAAATATACAGAACCACTCAAAGATACAATAATAGCGATGCTAAGAGACGAAAGTGAATTGTTTGCTCTGTTATGCAATACGACTTCCGGTCACGCTAAAAGACGTGAAAAAGCAAGGGATAATGATTTCATTTATAAAATGAAAAAGCTAGCCTAGTGGAACGAGAAAATTATAAAGGGTAATAGGGCGTAACAATTTTCTATATGTGTCCGTGTTTTGTTATACGGAAAAAAGTAGTGATACCAGCTACTCTGCAGAAGAAAGTGTCAAAGAATTTCACGCGGCCCACGTGTGGATTTCACGAATGAAATCGTTAACGAGAAATTACATGTATTGACCTAGGATGAACCAGGACATAGAAATGATGGTGAAACAATGTAGAGGATGTCAATTGACAGGATCCGCCAGTAAAAAATACATCCATGATACAAAGACGGATGTTCCATGGATTCGATTGTATAGCGACTATGCAGGGGCCATACCTGAATCAGATTACTTGGTCATCATCGTGGACAGCTTTATAACGTGCCCGTAAATTGTTACGCGCAAACATTCGATTGCAACAGATATGATGAATGCACTTACCGAATTTTTTTGTTTCTAAATCCTTAGACTGAGATAATAGAACCCAATTCATGGGAAAAGAATTTAATAAATACTTCGAATCATTGTCAATTGAGCATGTGACAACGCCAGCTTACTATCCAGGATCTAATGGAATAGAAGAAATAATTGTAGACACATTCGAACGAGCTCTGAAGAAGATGCGAGGCATGGACACAAATAAAAAATGTATTCAGAATTTTTTGGCAGCTTACAGAATCACACCAACCTGAATACGACGTCACGATTATCGCCAACAGATTTAATGTTCGCGAGGATAATACTTGCTAGGCTGTTGCTTATTCATGCGAAGACGCGCCCAATAAAAGAAAAAGAGATGACTAAAGGTGGGGGTGGGAGGAACAATCTCTTCAAAAACTGTAAAACTGAAATAATGTTTTGGAAATAGGAAATCATAACCAAAAGAAAGGAACAGGTCATATATGACATAAAAGAAAACAAATAACTATGGAAAATACATTAGAATCAGTTGAAACGCAGTCACACTGCAGGGCTCCCGGAAAGTATTGAAGAGGTACCAATCGAAGATCTATATGATTTGTTTTAAATTCTGGTCTCGATAATTATGAATTCTCAAATGAAAGTATCCACGAGCTCAAGGCTAGGAATACCAGTGGGTCAAAAGTCATGAGAACAAGGCCTGAGTAATAAGTAAACTCAGAAAAAGGTAAATGGACTAAGTCCAGACCCTAAGAAGATAACCTATAAAAACCTACATTTCACGGGAAAATTTATCGCGCGGGTGGTGGTGGTGATGTAATGAATATAAGTACATCCCGGTCTTTCCTCCTGAAATAGTTTAATAGTCTGGTTAAACCAAAAGTACTGGCTGTTGGACGTTGAAAAGTACACAAGCCTCACGCCAAGAACTCGGCTCCAACTAAGATACTCCTCCATACTGTGACATACTTAATTTATTACACACACTGGTCATACTGCTCAGCTACTTTATACGCCATACATTTTCCAAGATCAGATCACATACCTAACATCATTCTATGCTATTATCACTGCACAACCAGTAATACCAGGCATATAAAATCAAAAGTCGGGGGTCGAAATGAATGTTTGTGTTTGGAGCTTAATCGAAGCATACTAATTGACGTTTGGATTTCAAAGTTTAATGCAAGACGTTATATATAAAAAAATAATTTTATAAAATTAACAGTAGGTTCTCTACAGTGCGATGTAGGTTGCGATATTGTGAACTTAGTCATTGCGAGAGGCATGTGAATCTTCATCCAGGTGCATCGCGATGGACACCCAACTAGAGCAGGCAACCAAGAGACTTGATTGAAAAATTGGCGATTTAATTGATTTCGATGACAATAAAAATATGGAAGTGTGAAACATTCATTGATTATCATTCAATCCCGTGCAACGTCAAGTCACCCTGCTAGTATTAAATATTTGAAGTTTGGGGCATGCGATTTCTTGGGGTGATCTATTTTCTTTGATAACATCGGGACACGAATCGGCTAGTATATATACTGTACTTTGTGGTAATATTGCTAAATCCGAGGGTAATTGCGTAAAAAAAAAAGTGCTCTTTATATGTGTGGTGGCCGAAAGAGCACTTTTAGCTAGTTGGCGAAATTAACCCAGACGTGGCGGAATTACCCCAATATATATATATATATATATATATATATATATATATATATATATATATATATATATGTTTAACTTGTACTTTTCTCTATATAGTGTTATTCATGTGCATAGATAATTATTTTTTCAACTTTAACCATAATAACGTTATATATCTCACGTTTTCCATGTCTTTATTCTTATATATTTCTGTCTTTCTGTCACCTTCTTTTTTATATTTAAGGTCGTTGCATCTCTTCTTTTTCTCCAATCTCCTTCTCTATCAATGTCTGTCATCCTCCTCCTTTTCCTCCTTCTCATTCTCCTCCTCCTGTCGCCATTATCAAGATTCCGTCTTTTCTACTATCAACCTCGGAGAAGTAATGGCGTGTTCACAGCAGATCATTGAATATTTCATAAGGTGATACGTCATCATTCGCTTAACACACACACACACACACACACACACACGCACACACACACACACACACACACACACACACACACACACACACACACACACACACACACACACACTAGAACGCCGACCAAAATGGCGAGAAAGAACTGATTATATTCCGCCTTCTCCATCTACTTGCCGAGAATATAATAAAAAATAACAAATAAAAAAATAAGGAGTCGAGAATAAACGGGAGAAGCGGACCTAGAGTAGCGGGGGTTTTGATGGATATGGACAAGAGGTTAAGAAAGGTTACGATTGGTGGGGAGGGATTTCGAATCGAAGGGATGCCACGGATCCCGATGAACATTTTCAAATAGAGGAGTGTGGTGAGAAGACAGTCAGCCATTTTGATTATTCTACTTATTTTTATTTATTGATTGATTAAAAAAGAAAACACTACCAAAAAATTCATTGCTATTGTTATTTTATTTGTTATTGTCGCTGTTACTGTTGACACTTATAAAGACAGTGATGTTGGTATTGATCTGTATGGTAGCGATTCACGGGGGAGGGTTGTGTTACTTTTTGGATGTATTTTGCTTAAGGATTGTTTGTTGGTCTGTGATTGATTGCCCAGAAAGTTTTGGCAAACTTTACGACTTTTGCCAAAAATGCTGCGCGATTCTGTGCGCTAATTGCATTAATCTTTCCATCTTTAATTGCTCCACTTACCTTATTTTTTTTTCGCTCTTTCCTTTTTATGCATTTACTAAATGAAATCCTCGTCTGTGCCGGTATTCTTTAACCATTTAATTGCTCAACTTACCTTCCTGCTTTATGCCTTTTTTTTCCTTTTCTTCGTGCACTTGGAGGATAGAAATAACCGTTTGTGCTGGGTTTCTTTGATTTTCTCTGAATTTTATATAGCCAAAATTATGAAGGTTAAAGATGAAATAGTTTTCATCCATTTTATATATAAAAAATGATACTGCGCTATGATTTTAATCCATATAATCTATATACTAATTGGATCCCCATGCAAACGCAAGAATAACAACATAATTTCGTAGAGGAAAGTTAACGAAGACGGAAACTATTAGACTTGAACGCGAAGAACAAACGGCTAAATGTAATCCACGGATGTTTGCGCAGAAACAGATATTTAATTTCACGCACTAGAGCAGATTAGGAAAAAAATAGTAAAAACGAAACGTATAATATAAGGAAAGATAAAAGATGGAAGGGAGGTAATCCTAGATATAAAAAATGATTACTTGACAGTGACTCCCCCTTTAAACAGAAGGATCGAGTAATAATAGTTTCAAACACCAAGCAAAACAGGAATATTAAAATAGACACGCATAAATGTAGAAATAAAATTATATAAAATTATATGCTAATTGGTAAAAACAAATAGAAAAAAGGGGAAATTAAAACAAAAATAAATAATTAATAAATAAAAAATAAATAAAAAATAAAAATACGAAACTACGGGTTAAAACGGAAAACTATCTTCACATAACACCAAAAGATGGAGGAAGTGAGGGGGCATAGCTTTGGAAATCTTTTTACCAGAATACGATGCACGTTAAAAATATACCTTTTGTTGTAAAAATCTAATGGATAAACACATGAAGAGGTTGGTGGGGACAGTATATTTTTATGGACACAAAAATCATAAAATTGCCTACCCACTAATGAAACAGCTGTAATGGAAAAGATCCAGGAAATTAACGAAGGTTATAAAAAGAAAACGCGAGTCTTTGAATTTTCAACAAAATTTTACACTATATATGCTCTGCACCTATTAAATAGTTACATTGAGCTTAAGTACAAATAAACGGTGACTGATTTTAAAATAACAATCTAGACCCGTTAAACGAAAACGGTATACATTGAAAGTAACGATATTTTAAAAAACAAACTTTAAATATATATATATATATATATATATATATATATATATATATATATATATATACGTTTTTTAGCTAAAATATGTTTTAATTATGTTCCCCTTTTTGTGTATACCAATACTTTTTGTTAAGAAGCTCAATGTATAATAATATAACAATAGAGCATATCTAAAAGAATATCAGTATAATTATATTTCATGATCCAAATATTTCTTTTATACAAAACATCGCCTTCTACATGTTAAAATTTCAGTACATTTTGTATAGATCCCTTTCGTTATATATAAACAAATGGTTATTATTATGCGATTACCGTCTCTTTTCGTACATATACTCTTCAGAAAAATTAGAAATTCTTGATTTAGAGAGAAAGAAAGTACATGACAAAATAATGCTGCAAGGCCAATAAAAGTTCATCGAAGAATAAATATAAATTCGATCTTTTGGTCCTTCTGTATATATTTATCCATAACTCTCCATAAAATAACATTCGGTTGGTTTTTGTATGAAATTTATCGTTCATTTTCGGCGAAAGAACTCGCAACTTTCTGCTTAACTATCTTCTTGGATGCCATCTTATGCAACTTCAATATTTGCGCTTTAAGGTAGTTGATAAAGGTTTACCACTTCTATTTTTTTGCAATTTATTTGCGTGTTAAAAATGGACAAGGCTCGTTAATTATTTCGCTTTCTATTGATAGTGCTGTAATTTTCTCCTCGAGACGTTCTCTTCTGAACTTTTTGTGTTGATCTGTGCATTAAGTATTATACTTTGGGTAAATAACTTAACTCTCTACTCTCAGTATCATCCCCGACAACTACTTCCTTCACGCTTTGGGGTGAGGCAATAGTGATATCTTACTCATGAAAATATTTATGTCTGTCTTGGTTTTTACTGGTCTATCCATCACATTTGTTTACAGTAAAATCTGACTAGCATAAATCTCTCGTACCTCGAAAAATTCCCTTGTGATCCTCCTTGATCCACATGGCTATTAATTGCTAGAATCATGGCCAGGGTTTCTCCAATATCTCTGAAAGTTTTCATGTCGTTTCCTAATGATATACAAAACAATTGTATGTATAGAATGGAAATCTCTCACATTTTTTTACCATATCAAGATAAAATTCCAAGAAGTTTCTTGGGAAATGGGTTTTGGAATTAGACGGTTTCTTAAAATGAACAATTTGAAACAAGGTATTTTACTGTCCCGTATTAAGAATATGAGATGACACGTCGCCGCAAAATGAAAATTACTGTATATCTTAGAAAAATATAAAATAAATAAATAACAACAACAATAATAATAATAATAATAATAATAATAATAATAATAATAATAATAATAATAATTTTTTATAATTTTGTAAGATTGTTTTAGATAATAAAAATGCGTTGGATTTTTTTTTTTTTTAGAATTCTTTTAAATGACATTTCCAAATTTGTGTATTAATAATTTTGCAGACTGTTATCCTCATTTTCATAGTTATTGTTATTTCACCATGTTTTGGCCAACTCATGCTCTGGCCTTCTTCAGGTGATTAATCTCAACGGGATAGGAATGCTGAGTCTTGTAACTGTATCTTTAGTAATTACTTCTATAGTTGTTGTCTCACCACGTTTTCGCCAACTAATCCTCCTTTTTTCTTTGGTAAGATTGAAACAGTTATCTTCAGACAATGCTCACCTGGAACCGTAAAGAGACCGCACCTCTATCCACTGCACTACGGGCCCTGAAGAGCGATCAATATAGAATCGTTTTATGGTTGTTAAATTCAACATTGTGTTCATATCTGGTCTTTGATTGTCGGGATGAATAACGCGCAAACAATAATATCTTGCAAAGATGTATAAAAAAAAAACATATATAGAGGAGAGAAACCTTGCTCGCATTAATCATTATGATGAAAAGATAAAGTGGGATAAACTTTCTATCGATCCAGTAGATATATCACTGCTGATGCAATTTTCTATCTATATAACAGCCAGGTACGTCCAAGGATGGAATACTGTTGTCACATCTGGGCAGGGGCTGCTAGAAAGGACTTGTCCTGCCTTGGTATAGTTCAAAATAGACTTCATAGCATCGTAGGAGATGTCCTTTTCTCTTCCCTGCAACCTCTATCTCACAGAAGAGATGTTGCGAGTTTGTCTTTGATGTATCGTTATTTTCATGGAAAGTGTTCGACTGAGCTTCAGTCTACGGTCCCCCCCCTCGCCAAACTTTCACGAGAAACACCCGTCTAGCTAAAAACACTATCAATAATTCCCCCCCCCCACTTTATCTGTGCCTAAACCTAAACGTAGATTACATGAACAAAGCTTCTTTCTTAGAACTGCACGCCTGTGGAATTGCCTTCCGTTTTCCTGCTTTCCGGCTGACTACAATATGGTTGTGTTCAAGTCTAACGCAAACAAGTTTTTGATGTGCCGTTCCATATAAGTTAACAAATTTAACGAATTGATTACTATATTGTCCAATTTCTACTGTACACTCTTTAACCCTTATCCTCGAGTGGTCTCTTGGCCTTAGTAATGTGGTGATGCCTGTGTAAAATAAAAAACAAAAAAAAACAATATTTTTGGAACGAAAAGAATATTGAATTGCTCGGAGATTAAAATGCTGTTTTCCAACATTTTTTCAGTGCACTCACTGTGTAAGTAATAATTTGGGGAGGGGGGAGGTAAATCCCTCTGTATCTGCCGCTGGTCTGCTAAGGGCCTGAGAAAACAAATTATATTTGTTTGAAATAATGTCCGTCTTTTGTCGATTTGTCGAACAAAATATCGACTCGTCGACATAAACAATGTGACAAAGTAGTATCTAATTTACTCAATTAAATAAACTTTGTTTTTATTAAACATGAAGTATCCTTAACTTATTTAGAAATGGATAATATTTGGAAAGCGATTATCTTCTCTTTTCGGTGGAAACTCAGTTATATGTGATCTAACGGCCTCAAACAGAAAAACACCCACCTGATATTTATCGCGATACCGGAAGTCGGATTTTCTTCTTGCGTATCCACAAAAGTGAAGCAAATCTGACCGCACATGGTAGCTCGCAATTTTGCCGAATGTGTGCGCGTCTCTCATTAATAAGATAGAGTGATGTAATCGTCGATTTGACCTCCATTAAACGTGGCTAGTTTTAAGTGCTATCGCTTCAAGCGTTCCATTTAGATTCGGCAACAGTGAGTACAATAGCACCCTGGGATACGCTGACCCTAAGATACGATTTTTTTCCGGTTGCAATATGGAATACGATGTTTTTTCGGCCCCTGGTTACGGTGTTTTTTCCCCGCCTTACTGTGTTATTTATAATGTTATTTGATTATATCCATGTGTATTATATACTGTACTGTATTTCGTTACTAATTTTTAACGTGTACTGTATAAAAGCTGTGGTATGCATCGCCATACGGTGATTTCACCTTAAAACCTTAGCCACGGAACGGATTAATGCCGTATCTCGGAGTTCTACTGTACTGAGAACAAACATGTCAGTTAGGAACACGGTAGTGATTAATCCCTTTGAAAATAAATGTTTCGACTGTGTATTAAAGAGAAGTGCACTTACGATTTTTAATTAAATGTTGAAAATATGAAAGAAGTTTTGATTCGGATAATCTTATCCAGAAGAAAAAAACATGGCGTCGAGGACTGAGATGTAAAGAAGAGAAATGTCTTCAAGGTGCTTGCAATTTAATCCTTCGCTGGTGTTTTCCTTGTAGAAAAGTAATTTTTACAAGTATTTTGTAAAGAAGGCTGTGAGCTGCACCTTTAACTCTATAGCCATACAATGTATATAAGATTTGTAGCATTATAAGCAAGTTTATCAATTTGAATAATATGCAGATTGTAATGGCGGAGAATTACTTCTGTAATAAACCCAACATTTGCATGATTTAAAATATATTATGCGTATTTTACGACCGGCGAGGTCGTGCGCCACACTGCAAGTATTGAAAATAAAACCGATTTGATTGTAGTATCGTCTGCTAGTAGAGGTGATAGATTTGTCGCAATGAATGTTGAGTATCTTAAAATATGTTTTATATATTCCCCGACAAATATGAACAATGAGAATTCTAGCTTTGGATAAAAAACGAGTATATTTAGTGCTACCAGATAAGACTGTCCAAAGATTGTTGACCTAAACTGCACTAAGCAATAATTTTCCGATACAAAAAACAAAGCAAAGATAATCAATAAATGTTTGAAGATTTAAAGAATTTGAAGCATAAAACATTATTTTCCAAAAATTGTCTGGTTTGGCATTAAAGAACCCATGCGTTCATATGCCGTAATACGACACAACCTAGCCAAAAACTATGAATAAATATTGGAATATATAAAGAACTTGAAGCAGAAGTTTGTTTTTCCCAATTTACTGGATTCGGAATTAAATAAACAAAAAAAAAAAGGGTTGATATGCCGTGAACGATATTATCCTATTGATTATTGCACAAAAAATAACCCTTATCTCCGAGTGGCTTACGGGCCTTGATAAGTGGTGATCCCCATGTAAAAAAAATTGTACAGCTGAACAAAAAATCATATAAATATTGTGGTTTATTTGTGAGACGAGTTTAAATTGTGATTGAGAAGGATGAGAGCACATCACTTGAAGATTGAGCACTGTTATTATAATATACCTAGCCAGCTGATCAGTCAATACAAGTACAAGAGACGCAGTACTAAACGATGTTTTTTTTTCTTTGTAAAATAAAAAATTAAATGAAAACCTAAAATATTCTCTTCTACACTTTTCTTCCAATTTTATTCTCTATTCCCGTTTTTCTTTTCGTTTATTCTGTAAGGAATCAATCAGTATTGTTTGTTTGTTTTCTGTTTTTTGTTTCAAATGTTTTATTCGTTTTAAGTTGTTGATTCCTCTAATTTATTTCTCTCCACAAAGCGCTTTCATTTTACCTTTTGTTCCCTATCTCCTTAAATCCCGCTAAGATTTATTTTTGCATTTATCTTATTAGCAATTTTAATTCTCATAATTAATAACGTTTATAGAAGATCATTAAGCTAACACCCATCTGCCTTTCGTGATTCTTTCATTCATCATCATTTTCGCGCCGTTTCTCTCTCTCTCTCTCTTTCTCTTTCTTTTTATCTCTCTCTCTCTCATTATATATATATACGCGTGTCGTTCGATGTACTGTTATATATAAGTATATGTATATACACACATATATGTATACATACATATACATATATATATATATATAGAGAGAGAGAGAGAGAGAGGGGGGAGAGAGAGAGAGAGGGAACAGAGAGACATTGCATCTGTCTGCATGTTTTTGTACACATGTGTTTCGAAAGATGCATTTATACATTATGCAATATCATTTATTATGTTAATGTTTTTTTTTTGTTGCACAATGCTTAGATGATCGTTTTAATAAATTTATTTTAAGCTCTTTACGTAACGGTAATATATATAGTTATATTTATATATATATGTATATCTATATATATATATATAATATTAAACCTTTTGTGAAGTTTTTTGTTCTTGTTCGGTTGCATATCCCCGTGCACACTAAGTGACGTGTCCATTTTGTGCCTTCATCTACTAAGACTTGATAGCTATAAAAGAACACTGAATTCGATCTCTGCCACACAGAGGCAGAGAAGGTGCGTCACTCGACATCCAACTGTTAGACTCTGCTGGGGGACGGCTACTATAAGAAGCAACAAAATGGAGTGTATAAATATTTCCACTGAACGATTCGTAAAAAAGTATATTGAATGCAGTGGCAAGTCCCGGGAATACTAGAAAGAACAGCTAAGAATAAGCCATGCGCTAGTGACTCTGACTATGCAATGCATATAGCAACGCACCTAGAAAAAGGAGCATTAAAACTTGACACAGTGAAATGCAACAAGAAGGAGAAACAGGCAACCTAGTGTCGCAAATCGTGCTCGGTAAAACAGAGCCGAGAGGGAAAAGATAATGAAATACACAGGTCTTATGTATGACATGAAAAGACGCTAAAATCTTAGGTGGATCATTGTTGCTGTAATTATAGGAAAAACTGTAATCATGTAAAAAATTTCAAAAATATTTGCAAATATACTCAGTGAACCAAGTGCAAACAAATACGCTTAAGGGGCCGGTCAGAATCTTGAAAAGATCTCTTGTTTGGAATATCTGAGTTACCGGGTGGAATGTTTGGCATCCGGTAGGATGCCCCATCGCTAGCTTAAACAAATCAATAAAATATTTTTTTTTAAGATGAATGTTCTTTAAGGGATGGTTAGAACGTAACAAAAACGTCTCTCAGTGCGAATGTATGAGATAACGGGCGAATGTATGACATCCGGTAGGACGCCACATCTCCAGCTAGAACAATATGATAAAAATTAATTCTTAAAAAAGAGAAGATAATGCTAGCCATCTAATAGAATGGAATAAATAAAGCAACCAGAAGATAGAATTCCGTGAAAAACAACAACGGAAAGAACACCAAGGAGTGAAAAAAAGAAAAAAAAAGCAAACAAAAAAACTGGGATATAACGTTGAGAATATATATGTTTTTCACTTGTGAATTGCGATTTTATTATTAGAATAAAACAGTGTGAGTAATTAAAAAAATACGCAATTAAAACTGATCTTAAATGAAGGCTTGAAAGTTTACTTAGACTTTTAGAAAAATCTATACATTGGATGAAATGTCTGAGGCAATCTAACATCTGCATTGCACGTGTTATTGCGTTGCACTTATTATCCACTCCCTCTATCTCTCTTTCTCCTACTTCTATAGAAATGCAATGTTAAAAGAAGCATTACGCCAAAATCAAACACAACTTTTCGGAATACAACTTTACGAGAATCCAATGGTTGCATTTATTTGGTATTATAATGTACCTATTTACAATGCCTCCCCACGGGACAGAGTTAGACACCAGGGTCGTTTTTTAACGCGGAGAAAAGGTACAAAAATAAAAATTGTCTCAGTCGTGAAGGATTTCTCCTCCACTGAAAGAGAAGGAGAAATGGAAGTGCCGCATCTGAAGAACAGATACTACACTTTGATGGTATTTATTTGCTCCCCCACTGAGCAAATTAGGCACAAGGCCGATTTTTAATGTGAGGAGTGAAGGGAGGGGGAAGGGAAAAAGGGGACCAGCTCCCGAGAGGTGGGAAATGGGAGCTGGTTAAAGGTCAAGCATGTGGGGTTGCCCCACATCTGGTCTTTGCTAGTCCTAGCTAGTCCTAGCTAGTCATAGCTTGCAGTATCTGCCGGAACAGATACTACACTTTGATCTTGGCCAAAAAATGTGTTGGTGCAGATATTCGTGTCGGATAACCATAAGCAGCAAATACGACGTAAGGATTATAGCCAAAAAGGAACGGTAAAGTTGAAGTAGTCTCAAAGAATCAACAGCGATTTTCTGCTAAGTAGATCATCTGTGGAATTTAGCATAAGGACTATTCATTTTAAATAATAAAATTATTACATCAGTAATATATATATATATATATATATATATATATATATATATATATATATATATATATATACATAACAATTAATTGAAAGTTAATATTTTATATTTTGAAATTGCTATGAAACGCAGAGAAGTGAAACGTGTAACACTTGAAGCGCATAACAAGGAGTCTTATGTCCCTATTTTTTTGTAAGAATTTAAACAAATATTTTGAAAATTATTCTATTTTTTCTATTTTCTGGTAATTTAAATGTGTACCACTTTATTGCAGGTCTCCTAAAATGCCTAGAAAGAGTCGATTGGTAGCTAGTGAAAGGAATGTGTTGTTGCAGGCCTTGGAACAGGTTTATCTCTCGTAGATTTAGCCAAGGAGCTTGAAAGAGATCTAAGAACATTGTCTTCACTCGTTGAAAATCCAAACATCAAACCAAGGAAGGACAAAACAGAGAAAATCAGTTTCTACTCGTGATGTTAAAAAAATTCGCCATTAAGAAACCGGGCAGCAACAGTGCTGCTATATTTGACAAGGCTAGAATACCTTTCTTGTCCACTGCACGTCTTAAACGAAAGTTCAAGAAGCATTAAGCCTATGGCAAGACCTGTTTTAAGCCAAGCCTATAAGGAAAAACGTTTGGCTTGTGCTCAGGAATACATAAAAAAACGAGTAAGAAAATTTCCTTTTAACCGATCAGACCAGAGCAACCCTTGGCGGAGCAGATGGGTGGGCCAAAATTAGGAGTCCTCTTTGATTCCCTACCCCTCATCGATTCCGCCATCAACAGGGAGGTGGAGGAGTCATTGAACTTTTTTATTGAAAGCATTATATCTCTAATTAAATATTTTCAATTTTTTTAAGAGTCACTATTGGAATCGGTACTTGTATCGGTAATTTTGAACGGAATCAGCATCGAAACCGCAGGAATTTTTTAAATCGTCTAATGACTAATATTTGCATATATATATATATATATATATATATATATATATATATATATATATATATATATATATATATATATATATCTGTTTCGTAGCACAAAATCAATCCCTTAATTATTCTATCAATTAGTGAATCTATTTTTCCCTTAACTCACCAGAAGAAATAGCAACAATAAATCCATCAAACGGAAATAAAGTGCGTTTTGACGTGATCAAAACCCGAAACTGATACTGCCACAAATTGTAAATGTCAATTGAATTAAAGGAATAAATTATAAGATGGTCAACATCATGAACCTCGGAATATAGATTTTTGTTATTCATTTACTATATTGCTCTGTAATTACACGGAGCTTCTTAAAAAAGGATTGGTATATAATGTAAGGAAATAAAGTAGATTTCCATATATATATATATATATATATATATATATATATATATATATATATATATATATGAGCAAACAGTTAATAAAATATGTTAAAAACACTTTGAAATGAGTTAAAAACATATTTAATCTGAAAAGGAAACACTAGATAAATGGATATATATATGTATATATATATATATATATATATATATATATATATATATATATATTGAAATAAAAATGTTCAATTTTGTATGCAAATATGAATATTTATAACACAAAGTTTTTTTTAATACCTCGACGGTGCAATATAGGGTGTTCCAGAATTTTTGGTCAAATTTTATGACTTTATGTCTACTGAACTATATGTGTTAAATGAAAGAGACAATTTTAAAGCTAAACTTATCCAGTTCAACTTTAATATTAAAGATTATATATGTACCGGCATGCTTTTTATATCCTTAATATATTCTTTTTTAGATATTTAATGTCCAAATGTGTTTATGACTTGTGAAACACCCTGTACTACATCTATAAATAATTCTTATAATATACAGTTTCACTGTAAACAGACATTCAATTTTATGCTCACTTCAAAAAAAAGGTTAAGTTTTATGTCTACTATTATATAAAAGTCACTGTGAGTATGAGTTTCTTCCCCATAGGTTCCAAAATGGGTGTACTTATCTTTTGAAAATTTCACACAAAGGTAATTTGTATGTCTGGTAGTGTTCTTAGATATGTTTTGTACAGAAATGCATCCGATAAGTATCGAAAATCGAGAAATTCCGATCCTAAAAATATTTTTGTTTTCTCATAGATAAAAAAATAAGTACATAAGAGAATTTTCATACGTTACACCGGAAAGGGAGATAAATTTAATTTAAAATAAAAGAATTACTATCTAAAATCGCCTCAAATAATTTCTTCGTTTGCATATTTTAAACCTAAACATTAATAAGAAATGATTGTTTCCAGGGCATTCATCGTCAAGCCCAATTATCGGCTGATATGATATTGTAAACAAATAGACGAAATTTGATAAACGATATTTTTTATTTTTTTATCCTTTTATTTTATTTTTATGCAAATTAGTCTCCGGCGCAAATTATTCCTCGTAATATATAATAATCAAAAGAGGATTGAGTTTTATAATAATAGTAACACAATCTGCATTAATTAAAATATCATGTTTAAGCATATTGTACGACCAGACAACGCCGGGCGCCTAGCTAATTTACTATACAAACCTACAATTGTCTCGACTTTTTACTGATATTTTTTTTATATATATATAGTTCGTGTTATGCATTTTTCAAAATTATTTTTATATCAGTGGGGCATTCGTCGGCGCTAACAATATAATGACCAAATAACAAAGGTCACATTAAAACAATTGCGCTCTTAAATTTAAAGGTAATATTAAACTAAGTGTACTGGATTAATTATAAACAATTTATATTGATTGTTGTAGATTATGTAAGTGGCAATAACCGTACTGTAAAATAAAAATGTAAAGCAAGAAAAAAAAAAGAAAAAAAAACTTTCTAAATAGTAAATGTATTGATTTGTCTATAAGGAAAACAATCTCCAGGTCGATGTGGCTTTTTTTTTTTTAGTCTTTTGATGTTTAGCTTTATTTACTATACAAGTGCGATGATATAAAAATAATAAAACACTATATATGCAAAGAATTATATAAACAAATATAGGCGAAGAGCTAAAAAAATGTACGGTTGTAGCGTAAATAAAACTGAACCTTTCTTTGAGATAAGCATAACAATGAATGCCTGATTCCAGTGCAACGGTAAATTCTAAAAGCATATCTCTATCTAAACTTTTATATAAAAAGAACTTTGTGTGTGTGTGTGGGGGGGATGTGTGTTTGTATGTTCGTTGCATAACGGCTAAACTGGTTTTTATGAAATTGTACACAAAGACACTTTATGCGCTGGCAGTGTTCCTAGATAGGTGTTGTATCGGGATATATTAGAGAAGACAATCGAAAAAATTCAACGAAAGAAATAACAGGCGATGTTGATGAAAATTAATACCTTACACAGCCTAACATCACAAGTGTGTTAGAGAATTTTCATAACCACACAAGTCGAAAGGCTCCACATATAAAATCGACTTTGAAATGACAGGGCGAAATGAATGTTCTTGTTTAGAGCACAATTGCGCCATGGCACTTGTCTTTTTTTAAAACTTTCATTCAAGCTATTATATATATATATATATATATATATATATATATATATATATATATATATATAAAACCGACAGTATGTTCTTCATTGTGCAATGTAGAATACAATATAGTGTGGACTAAGTCACTGCGGAGAGGCGGTAAAGCTTCCTTTCGGTGCACCGCAATGAGTCCCCAACTACGGCAGGCAATCAATCGATTTCATTGAAAAATAGGGGATTTCACCGATTTCGATGACAATAAAATATGGCTGTATGAGACATTCGTTGCTCGTCATTCAATTCAGGGCAACGTCAGGTATTCCTGCTAGTATGTATATATATATATGCATATATATATATATATATATAATATAAATTTGAATGTCTGTGTGTGCATGTGTGTGTGTCTGGTCACGAATAGGCTCCTATATGGTGTACTATTTTAAAAATCTGATTACATATAATAATAGAAGACGTATCGAGACACAGGAATGCGTATGTTTGATCTGGCAGAACGGTGGTTCATTAAAATTGTGGGGTCTGCCTTCGCGCCTAGTCCATAAAGTATGGAAATAAAAAATTAAAAAAAAAACCGTTTACAAGTGTTTTTGATATAGATGTACATAAGAATACTTTGATAAGTATGTTTTAACTTAAATAGGGATGGTATACTAACATTGTGAGGTATGCGTTCGCGCCTGGCCTCCATAGAATAAAAATAGGCACAAACTTTAATAAAGACTTTTCATATATATCTGCGTAAGTATACTTTGATAATTATGTTTCAGTTTGGAGAAATATGGTATAATAAGATTATGGAGTGTTCGTTCGCGCCTGACCTCCATAGAATGTAAATATGTCACAAAGTTTAACACGGTTTTTTAATACACATCAACAGAATATTGTCATAAGTGTTTCAGTGTGAACATGTATGGTATAATAAATTATGGGGTTTATCCATTTTATTTTTACTTTCATCATATTTTGCTTTGGTTTTGATACCCCAAAATTCGAAGCTATCTCATTTCAATTACGACCCTTCCTTTTCATATTTACGTTCATAAATCAGAGTCCATTTTCTGTAGGCTGTTTTTGAACCGAGTCAACGACGGGTACTTTTCCTAGTATATATATATATATATATATATATATATATATATATATATATATATATATATATATATATATATAAATATATATATAAATATATATATATATATATATATATATATATATATATATATATATATATATACACATGTATTTGTAAGAGTGCAGTGTAAGGTAGGGAAGGGAATATCGGTAAACGGGTACGGCTGTATATCGGTGCTTACCGGGCGCAATTTGCAACAGAGATTACCCAATTGCTGAATCTTCCTTCCTATGTGAGGGAAAAGGGCAAGAATAAATTAATTAATTTGCTAAAACGTCTTTTCTGTCTCCCTTCCTCTAAGAGACACCCCAAGGGGTTTTCACCCTTCGCATTCACCCATTTGATTCTGTTCTAAGATTATGGAGTTTGCTCCTCTCACGTGCCAATTGACAATTCCTTTCCTAGGTTGAATCTTGCATATGCGGATTTTTCGAACCTTGCAACCTCTTCCTCCCTAACTCTTTTGTTCCTGTATGAACTAATTGTAAGAAGAAAATAGTATTGTTTGTTTGTGTGTGTGTGTGTGTGTGTGCAGCCAATTCAAAAGAGTTAGAATCAAAAAGATTTACTTTAAAGTATAGAAGATATGTTCGTTTTAACATAAAGAATGGAAATGAACGAAAGACAGAAAGATATCTGAATAAAAGATCAGAAATCTGTAGACAAGAAAAACTTGGAATAATAATAATAATAATAATAATAATAATAATAATAATAATAATATCCAGCAGATCCCAAAAGTAAGATCAGGGAGACTGAGAAGCTGTGCAAATACACATAACTGGTCAGAGAGCTCAAAAGGATCTGGAGAATGCATAAAGTCAAGATAATACCACAAATAGAAGGAGCACTAAAGAAATGCCGACAAACATTGCAAAAAAATAAATAGGAGAGATTGGAATCAGAGGGATGGCCTAAACGATACAATGGATAACAATAATGAAAAGTGTAGAAATATTAAGGAAACTCTTGCAGTTTTTCTTATAAATCTTATCAAGGCCCGGAGGCCACTAGAGGATATGGGTTATTAATTGTACGGTAGTCAAAGGGACAATATCGTAACGGTCGTTTGGTAGTGTAAATTTGGTAAATTGTATTATTTAAGGGGACGGCTACTCAAAAACTTGTTTACGTTAGACTTGAAAACAACTATATTGTAGTCAGTTAGAAAGCAAGAAAACGGAAGAGAGTTCCACAGGTGTGCAGTTCTAAGAAAGAAGCTTTGTTCATAGAATCTACGTTTAAGTTTAGACACAGATAAAGAGAAGGGGAAATTATTGATAGTGGTTTCAGATAGACGCGTGTTTTTCGTGGAAATTTGGCGAGGGGTGCATAAATTTGAGTTCAGAAAAGTACTTGCCATGAACATAACAATAAAGCAGAGACAGGCTCGCAACGTCTCTTCTGTGGGAGAAGGGTTGCAGAAAAAATTCTTCTAGCACCTCCTGCTCAGATGTGGCAACAGTACTCCTTGAATGTACTTGGCTCTTATACAGGCAGCGACCTTAGCAATGTATTTGATGTACGTGTTCCATTTTAGATCAGGAGTAAAGGTCAGACCCAGAAGTGTATTAAAATATGGAGCCTTCCCAAGACGAGAGGCATTCATTTCAATGGATTCCAGATGGGGATCAGAGCGTTGATGATATAAAGATAGAAACTTTGTTTTAGATGCATTAAAAGTAACCAACCACCTCTTCCCAATTGTATCACGTGCTGAAGATCAGAGGAGAGATAATCAGAGAGAACTTGGTCATTTACGGCCTTTGAAGTATTCCCATAGCTGGTAGTGTCGTCAGCGTAAATATCTACGAATGATCTTAAGATGTGATTTGGAAGATCATTGATGCAGATCAAGAAGAGAGTTGGGCCTAGGATGTATCCTTCGGGGACTCCAGCATTAATACTTTGAGCTTCTGATTTCTGCTCATCAACCACTACTCTTATGAACCTATAAGAGAGAAATAATTTAATAATTGAAAAGACGCTTCCTACTATACAGTAGCTGGATAGAAAAGAAGCATCTGTCGTGAGATTCGCTAATCCTATGAGATATAACCGACAGTACATCTGCTGTAGATCTAGCAGGACAGAAACTATATTGCATGTCACAAAGTAGATTATTTTTGCTGAAGTGGTTGACTACTTCTCTATTAAACACTAATTCCAGCAATTTACTTATGGTGCACATTAGACTTATTTGTCTGTGCTAAGAGGGGTGAGTTGCTTTACTGGAATCAAGGTTTTTTATTAGCTTGGCAACATTACGCACATATATCTGTATGTTGAATAGCGTGTTTTCAGATGCAGGAGGACATGCAGTGGGGTTGGCGGCCTTGATTGCATAAGGTAGAATTAGCTGCAAAGTTCTTGGCAAAGAGTTTGGTTTTGTCTGATGTTAACGAAATTACCCCAGGTCCATTGACTATGGTTGGGATTAAACACCCGCTTTTATTTAGGACCCTGTTTGCAAAAACGGGTGGGAACCATGCGGCTGCTCAGACACTTTGGATTTAACGAGCTCTCTCGATGTATTTATTACTCTTTTACAGTTGTTGCTGGCAGTCCTGAAAGCGGCCTTAATTTAAATACATCTCTTTCGTTGGAAGTAATGGAAAAAGTTATTTTCGTGCGCAATGACAGCAGCACATTCTGGAGAACAACGGCTGGCTGTTAGGAGCACTTGGAACAATTCCGAAAAACTGAAATCTCAGGTGTAGCAACCCCCACAAGATGAAGAATTGAACCAAAAAATAGAAGCAAAAGAAAGGAAATCGAGACGATATAGATACAAATCTGAACGGTGCAAAAACAAAAAAGGACATTTAGAAACAATGAAAGCAAATTCTACCAAAATGTGAACGGATGAAGAACAAAAATAGAGCGAACAAACCCGATAGAAACAAAATTTTACTGGAGTAAGGTATGGGAAGAACGACAGGATGACAATAGGAATTCCGAATGGTTGAAACACATAAAATAAAGAAAACCATGGGAAAAATGGCAAACTGGAGAACATCAGAGCACAATGGGACACATGCATATTGGTTCAAAAATCAACGACATTACAAGAAAGGCTAGCGTAAAACCTAAAAACATGTATACAGGAAATAAACGTGCCAGATTGGATAACAAAAGCCAGAACAATGCTGATACAGAAAGAGACAGAAAGAATCACTCCCAGCAAATATAGGCCTATCACGTGCTTACCACCTATGTGGAAAATACTAACAGGTCAACTGAGGGAACAAATAATCGTGGATTTCTTCCCGAGGAACAAAAATGATGCCAAAATAGAAAAAGAGGAACACATAATCTGTTATATATAGATCAAAAGATCCCGAAGGCGGTAAAAAAGAGACAGAATTTAGCCATGGCATGGATCGACTACAAAAAAGCGTACGGCAGGATCGCACAAACATGGATAACAGAATACTTAAAAATGTATAAAATACCAAGCAGGATCATCAACATGATGGAAAATGCAATGAGAACATGGAGACTGGAATTGACAGCTGATGGGCAACACAGAACAGAAATTAACATGCAAAGAAGGGTCTTCACTATCACCATTACTGTTCATCATAGCCATGATGCCCCTGAATAATATATCGAGAAAGTGCCAAGCCGAATACAAGTTCTCTAATACAGAGGAAAAATGAACCACTTGATGCACATGGACGATGTGAAACTTTTTGCAAGGACAGAAAAAAAAACTAGAGACACTAATAAAAACTACCAGGATATCCAAATGGAGTTTGGTATGGAAAAGTGCGTACTACTAGGATAGAATAGGGAGAACTGGAGACGACAGAAGGCACGGGACTACCCAACCAAACGGAGATGACAGCATTAGAGGAGCAAGGCGCCTATAAATGCTTCAGAGTTCTGGAAGCAGACGCTATCAAAGCAACAAAAATGAAAGAGAGAATTGGTAGCAAATACCTCAGGAGAACAAGAAAACACATGGAAACTTAATTATATAGCAGAAACCTGATAAAAGGCATAAATACATGGGCAGTATTACTAGTAAGATACTCTGGGTTGTTTATAGGGTGGAGTAAAGAAGAATAAGGACAGCTTGATCAGAAGACCAGGAAACTCATGACCATGCACAATGCACTACACCGTAATGGTGATGTTGATCGACTCTACGTGAAAAGAAACGGCAGCGGGAGGGGACTGGTTTGTATAGAAGACTGCGAAGAACAAAAGAAAATGCACAACGCAGAACACTGAAAGGATAATTATGGCAGTGAGAGACACTGAAAATCAACAAAAAAAAAAAAAAAAATGCCGGAAATTATTCTCTAGAGTAGATAAACTTAGGACTTTATTTAAGTAGTATACTTAATATATACTATTACTGCAAGCTTGCCTGTATTGAAAATTCTTTCTTCTTTTTTTCGAATCCTACCTTATATAGTTAGCCTTATGTTCAAGTACATTCGAAATATAATACAATGCAAAGAAAGTCACTCATGAAAACGGACCTCCTAAACTAAAACCTTGAATAATTATTTAAACTCTAATGTAAATTAATATTAAGCAGTCTTTACAAATTGATAATAGTTAATTATTGGATTTTAATTAATTATAAGATGAAACTTTAATGATTCAAACTAGATAGATAACCGACAAACTTCCACCCATTAATATGGGAGGGGAGATTATCACCAAAAGTGTCATGAATTATTAAGTTCGCACCGGACTTACTACTTAGATATAAGTCACTTGTACCCATTCCCCTTTCTCCTCCCCCCCCTTTTTTTTTTTTTTTTTTAAATGGAGAGTAGATAATACAGTGGATGTGTTATCGGCAGCTCCAGTAACTCTCGCTTCTCCTATTTTGTCATTCAGTCCTCATTCAATGAGTGATGTTTCTGACAAAGGGTGAAGAAAAAGCTGCTTAAAGGTCGGTACTACTTGGTGACCAGTAGTCTGAGATGTCGGATATTTTTCTGTTTTTGTCTGTCCTTGTTGCCATGTCACTAGTAAGGGTGCTGGAGGTAAACGTTTTGTCTGGGCTGACGTTATCCGCCTGATAGTCAGGGACCCGAACCTTGGATTAACCACTAAGGAGGCTGTCCTATCAGCAGGCGCAAAGTACTGGGACTGCTGTATTGCCATTTGGTGAGTGGATCTGGACCATGCAGTAGTCTCTGGTGGGTCCTCTCGATGCCATACTAGTGGGTAATTGTTACGGCTTTACCTTTTCGTGTGCTACAAATAATAATAAAAAATTTCCTGTCTTTTTCTCTCTTACTTTCCCTCTCTGTACTGCTCTAACCAAGTATGCCGACCTATTCCACAAATCCCAAAACCTCAACATGAAATATCTCCAGAATAAAAACTCGATTAAACCTAGAACCCCATCTTCCAGCGTAGACCCCTACTACCAGGTATCCTTCTCCAATATCAGGGGTCTACGTTCCAACCTTCCAGAGGTTGAAACCCAATTACAGGAGACGAAACCGGACATATTATTTCTATGTGAAACTGGAATAGGGCCGACCACTTCCCTAGATGAGTTCATAATTAATGGATATTCCAATTTAACAGCTAAATCTGACTCCCAAGATCGCCATGGGCATGGAATATGTGCCTACATTAAGGATGGTTTCCCATGTGGCAGGGATATCTCTAGAGAAGATCCTAATTTACCCTATATGTGCTTCAGGGTTGCACTTGCTAACACCACTGTATTTATATTTGCCCTCTATAGGCCCCACAACAGCGGAGTTACTATCTTTAAGAGCATATCTGAGAAAATAGACAACATACTGTCTTCACATCCCTCGGCTAACATCCACATCTGTGGTGACTTCAACGTCCATAACGTGAAATGGCTAACCCATTCAAATAAGACAGATGATGAGGGGAGGTTTTGTCATGATTTTGCCATTGCTTATGACCTCACTCAGATTGTTCGCGAACCCACCCGTGTGCCCGATACACCCAATCAATATGCAAGCCTCTTAGACCTTTTTCTTTCAACTTCCCCTGAGCTATGTTCATGTACCGTTCATTCTCCTTTAGGATCCTCCGACCACTCCGTCGTATCAGTTAAGATAAAAACAAAATGTAAGAAGCCATCAGACGTACCCCTCCACCGTACTGTATACCGATACTCTATGGCTGACTGGGATAGCTTCCGTACATTCATATCTGATTTACCTCTGCACTCCATGTTTAAAAAGGAAGTGTCCTCTATAGTATCAGATCTGACCGAATGGTTAATTGTAGGCATAGACCAATTCATACCATCTAAAAAATTCCAACAAAAACCTAACAGCCAGCCATGGTTCTCCCCAGAATGTGCTGCTGCTATCGCGCACAGAAATCACTTTTTCCATAACTACCAACGTAATAGATGCACTGAGACTAAAGCTGCTTTCAGGACTGCCAGCAACCACTGTAAAAGAGTAATAAAAAATGCAAGAGAGCTATATGCCCAGTCTGTTAAATCCAAGGTAGCTGATCAGCGGCTTGGTTCCCACCAGTTTTGGCAAATAACAAATAGGATCTTGAACAGAAGTGTGCGTTCTATCCCAACCATTATCAATGGACCAGAGGTTATCTCGTCAGCATCAGACAAGGCCAAACTATTTGCCAAGAACTTTGCAGCTAATTCTACCCTATGCGACGAAGGCCATCAACTCCCCATATTTCCTCCTATAACACAGAACAAGCTAGGTAACATACAAATATCTGTGCATGAGGTCGCCAAGCTAATAAAAAACCTAGATTCCAGTAAAGCAACTGGCCCTGATGGCATCCCAATTATAGTGTTAAAAAAGCTTCAACCAGAACTTGCTCCCATACTTACGAAACTATTTAAGCGCTGCCTTAAGGAGAAGTGCTTTCCGACCCCCTGGAAGACCTCATCAGTTTGCCCTGTATTTAAGAATTCAGGTGATAAGTCATCTCCCTCTCAATACGGACCAATAAGTCTTCTCTGTGTTATGAGTAAGTTACTTGAATCAATATTAAATAGAGAAATAGTAAACCACCTCAGCAGGAATAACCTTCTTAGTGACACACAATATGGTTTCCGCTCTGCAAGATCTACCGCAGATGTGCTGACGGTTATATCCCACAGGATTAGTGAATCTCTTGACAAAGGCTTCCTTTCTAGGGCAATTGCTCTCGACATATCAAAGGCCTTTGACAAAGTATGGCATAAGGGTCTACCTCACAAGATTTCCAGCTACGGTATAACTGGAAATGTTTTCTCAATCATGAAATCATTTCTCTCTGATAGGCTCATAAGAGTAGTGGTAGATGGACAAAAATCGGAGGCCTGCAATATAAATGCTGGAGTCCCTCAGGGGTCAATCCTGGGCCCAACTCTCTTCCTGATCTACATCAATGACCTCCCTAAACGCATACTTAAATCATTCGTTGACATCTATGCTGATGACACGACCATCTACGACAACACATCAAAGGCTGTAAATGACGAAGTTCTCTCGGATTCTCTCTCCTCTGATCTCGAGCGCGTGGTTCAGTGGGGGAAGATGTGGCTAGTTACCTTTAATGCATCTAAAACCAAACTCCTATCCTTACATCATCAACGCTCTGATCCCCAGCTGGCATCAATTGTGATGGATGGCTCTCGTCTGGGTGAGGCCCCGTGTTTTGACAAGCTTCTGGGTTTGACCTTTACTCCTGATCTGAAATGGAACACGTACATCAAGTCTGTGGCCAAGGTCGCAGGAAAGATGGTAGGATCCTTCTACCGCTCCAGAAGATATCTCACTACTGATGCAATTCTCTATCTATATAAAAGCCAAGTACGGCCAAGGATGGAATACTGTTGCCATATCTGGGCAGGAGCTGCCAAAAACAGCCTATCATGCCTTGACAGAGTACAAAATAGACTTCGTGGTTTAGTGGGGGATGCCCTTTTCTCTACCCTGCAACCCCTCTCCCACAGAAGAGACGTTGCGAGCCTATCCTTGTTTTATCGTTATTTTCATGGCAGGTGCTCGTCTGAACTCCAATCCCTGGTCCCCCCCTCGCCAATCTTTCACGAAAAACACCCGTCTAGCTGAATTCACTGTGAAAAATTTCCCCCACTCTATATCTGTGCCTAAATCAAAACGCGGATTTCATGAGCAAAGCTTCTTTCTTAGAACTGCACGCCTGTGGAACTCTGTTCCGTCTGCCTGCTTCCCTCCGGACTACAACTTGGATGTCTTCAAGTCTAATGTTAACAAATTCCTAATGAACCGCCCCCCTAATTAAACACTTCATAAAATCTCCTCACTAACGTGATGTACTTACAATAACCCTTATCCCT
Organism: Euprymna scolopes; assembly: GCF_053919585.1. Classification (NCBI taxonomy): domain Eukaryota; kingdom Metazoa; phylum Mollusca; class Cephalopoda; order Sepiida; family Sepiolidae; genus Euprymna; species Euprymna scolopes. Next base: position 112,490,378 of record NC_136484.1, read on the forward strand.
GAGTGGCTTCCGGGCCTTGATAAGTGGTGATCACTGTGTAAAAAAAAAAAAAAAAAAAAACACAAACAAAGGATAAGACGAAAAAGAAAATGGTAAGAGAACCAACCGCACGAAAGATTCATAAGTATGACAAAATATTAAAATAACGAAAACACTTGAACGTCGATGCAAAAATGACACATAAACCGAATAACTGAATTACTAATTACTACAGCACAAGATGAATCAAGAACAAACTACACTAAAGCAAGGATCGGCAAAACACAGGAAAACAGCAAATGCACACTCCCAAAGGAATTCTTCAGTATTGTTTAAAATTCTTTTAGGCACCCACATAGGTATAGCATTTTAACAAAAATTCTATCAAGAGATCATAGCTACAATGACTAATTAAACCCAGAAAATCATAGCCTCTATTTAAAATTAAAGATGCCCAAGCCACTCCTTTTCCCTTGGCCAAGAAAACCAAATATAATTGTCCCTCCTCCCACAAAAAAGAAGAAAAATGTCCTCTCGATAATAACTGTATCCATAAACATGTGATTTATTCATGTACTGCAACATCCAAAGAAACATCACTAATCTTTCCCAACAGGCAATCTTGTGTTAATCAAATGGCAATGAACTTGCATACCGCCTCCTCTTATAAGCTTGATAAATAGCAGTACTACAATATAAATACTGATAGTCCTTCACGGAACAACTCCTATGATAATAACTTTGGAACACAGTTCAGTAATAATATCCCCATTCATTGACCCAGTTCCTGTCCTAATCTTAATAACAATCTAATATTAAATACCAACAACAGTATCCACAATGCATCCAAAACATCTACATACATCAGATCCAGTTCTACTTTAATAAAGCAGAGTACTTCTAACCACACAATCTTTTAAAAACACAAGTAGCAAGCTAGGGAACTTATTTGGCTATTCTAATTAAAAGACTTAAACATAAGAATATTCGCTTCTCAATTAATTGGAGTATTATATGTAAATCGCAATCTTACACCCCTGTATCTAAATATTGTAACTTCTGCCTTTCAATCGAAGAATGTAATCAATACAAAGATTGAACTGATTTTCCAATGCAAACATGGGGCAAAATACAGGTATTGCAACTTTGAAATTACCTAGTCCCCCTGTTAAAATTTAAAATAAAAATAGGTTAGAAATTTTTTATTGTCATCATTATTATTACTATATATTCTTATTATTGTAGTTTTTTAACCAATTTTACCGGAGTTTATCCTCTAGTGTATTGCCTTTATCTTGAGAATTATCAGCTGTTATAATTTTACTTTTTTACATAGTAAGCTAAATAGTACTCCTAATTTATGCATATTTCTCCGTATGCGTAGGTTTATATATATATATATATATATATATATATATATATATATATATATATATGTGTGTGTGTGTGTGTGTGTGTGTGTGTGTGTGTGTGTTTTACCAATACCTTTTCAATATTTAATTTTCTTCAGGCGCATTACGAAAAAGTTTACTAAATCTTTCACTTAGTATTATTATTAGTAGTAGTAGTAGAAGTAGTAGTAGTAGTACTAGTGGTAGTGATGGTAGTAGTATCATCTATTATAATTTGTATAAAAAACATACTCATATATATACACATACAGTCCTGGTCAAAATTATAAGATCACTTAAGAAAGTAAGCTTTACGTATATTATCGAATTTTTAATCAAACAAATGGTTGAAACCTTTTTCAAAAGGGAAAAATATTATGGAAAAATATGAAATCTGCTTCATTCGAAACCTTAACTCTGATCTAACAATTATTTTTTAAAACACAAACATTATCACCTGGTCACAATGATAAGATCACTGATAATCTATCTAACAAAAGGCATTTATAAATTACTAAAAAGGGTCTCAGTATTTAGTATAGCCTCCATTATTACGAATTACTTCAAAAATTCTCTTCGGCATGCTTGCGACTAAGTTTTTTTATCAGTAGCGAAGGAATTTTATCCCATGTACTGAAAACTGAATCAGAAAGTTCCTTTATCGAATCATACTGGGTTCCATCCTTGAACACTTCTTTTGCCATCGATCCCCAAAGATTTTCAATAGAATTGAGGTCCGGAGAACATGCTGGATGATCTAACAATTCTATATTATTTGAAGAAAAGTATTCTCGTGCTTGTCGAGAAGTGTATATCGCAGCGTTGTCTTTCTGGAAAATCCAATTTCTCCCACACAGACGTGAGCCTTCAGTCCTGATAGAAGCAGTTTCAAGCATTGAAATGTACTTCAATGACGTTTGCAGACCTTTCATTACTTACAACTCTAGGGTCCCAGCTGACGAGAAAGCACCCCAGATCATTAAAGACCCTCCTCCAATATGCCGAGTTGAAAAAGTCTCTTTGGATAAATTTTTACCATGCCAATAATGTTGAAATCCATCTGGACCATCTAGATTAAACTTTTTCTCATCGGAGAAAATTACATTTTCCCACTTCTTTTTATCCCAAGTCTGGTATTTGGCGGCATATTTAAGTCGGTTAGTTTTGTGCTGTTAAAAAAGACATGGTTTCTGCAGTCACTTTAAATGATTGAAATCCTTCATCTTCAGATGCCGTCTGATATTTTTAGGACTCCATTCTGCTGCTATTTGGCTTTCCAATCGACTTGAGCTCATACTGGAGTTCTTTTTAATTTCTTCTGATACGGACATCCAGTGATGGGGTAATTTTTTTGGTCGACCTGGACTCTTTTTGTGCCCATATTGATCGGGATTTCTTTTAAAAAATTGTGATGACGGTTTTGCTACGATTCACTTCGTTTGCAATTGATCTATGGGAAAGTCCACCCCTATTAAGCTCAAAGATCCTTCCTCTCTCAAACTCTTATAATGGTTTCCCTTTTGCCATTTATAATTTAGTAAGATGTTTTTTATCCACTAACAAGTTGCTTTTAGTAACATAGAAAGCTTTTCGTATTCATTTTTTCAAAACTAGCCGGTTTTATTACATTTTGACCAGGTGAAAATGTTTGTTTTTTAAAAAATAATTATTAGATCAGGGTTAAGGTTTCGAATGAAGCAGATTTCATTTTTTACCATCCTATTTTCCCTTTTGGCAATGGTTTCAACTATTTGTTTGATTAAAACTTCGATAATATGCAAAAACGCTTACTTTCTTAAGTGGTCTCATGATTTTGACCAGGACTGTATGTATGTATACATATATGTATGCTTTTTAATATATGTGTATGTATATGTGTATGTATGTGTTTGTGCGTTATATATACACACACACACTTATATATATATATATATATATATATATATATATATACTAGCAAAGATATCCGCGCATCGCACGTGACTTTTCTGCACACTTGGTTACACGATTTGTAGGCATCTTTCCAGTAAGTTGATGTTGTAAGAAGGAAGTAAATTTCAACTCGATGCTTAAATCTTATCTAACACATTGAATACTGAAAACCACAATCAGATCAGATCAGTTTTTCATTATATCCTTTTTTTATAACTTTTCATTAAAAAGCCTCGTGGTAAACTACATTTCTGATTTGGAGCCAGAATTTAGAGTTTTTTGTGAACTTCCTCTCATGATGGAGACGTAGAATATACCATGACTGAAGCAGTGTGATGTCAGGTCTAAGCCAATGGTTTTAAACATCTGACTTTGACTTTTATTTATGCTCATTGTAAAACACACCTTCACAGGAAACATTTCTAAATAGTACAATTACAACAACGCCCCAACATCCCCTCGGTCGCCGCCGACATACCACCGCCCCAATATAAACAAAATGTTTTTTTTAGGGGGGGGGTCAACGTTTAGTTGCTCATTTTAGGTTAAATTATTATAGAAAAGTGATCTCCACTTTATTGAAACTAACATTTCTTCAAAAAGTCCTAGGATCCAGGAGTTCATACCATGCAAACGGTAAATTGTCGACGGGTTTGATTATCAGATTTGGTGTCAGAAGAAAAAAAATGGTTTGTGTCAAAAACTGAAAATAAATGTCTTTTTTTTGTCATAAAAATAATTATTTGTCCAATCATGAGAAATTGAAAGGAGGTCTGGGGTAATTTTTTTGGCTCGTTTGTTCTTTTTGTCTTCTTTTTTTTAGTAAATGCACAGGCGGCCATCTTGCTTGCCAAATTGTAGTGATTACGTTGGATACTGAATGTCTTCAAATATGAATAACTACTCGTTTGCGCAAGAAATAAATGCAATATTCGTTCTTAGCGTCCCCCAAAACATAGAAAAGTCGACAATTCAAAGGTGAATGCCGAGGGGTCGGTAAACTAAAAGAATACCGTTTTATGGTAATAATTATACTATAGCGATGTATGTGATATCATATATGGTAAAATAAAAATTACATTTTATATTAAATCTATATAATTATAAAACTCAAATGACCTCTAACGGGTATTGTAACCCAACATCCGGTTTACGACTTCCGGTTGCGTATGCATACATAAACATAAACCCATAACAGCGTAAACAAATGAACATAAATCGCTACTTTTGCAGAATTTGACCTGCGCACTAAAATATTAACGCTATTATTTAGAAGTTATTACTTAACATGGGAAGGGTGGGAGTGTTTTGCAACTATTATGTATTACACTTATACTGTCACAATTTTCTTACGAATAAATCCACTTAAACCCGTTGAAAACGTATTGTTTTACTGTGTACGTTTTCGGCGTCCCAATTGTGTTTTTTTTTTCGCGTTTAAATTATCCAAATAAAAAATTGTTAATACTTTCTGCATTTTTTTTACATCGTTCATTTCCGTATTGCATTTAAGTTATTTTAGCGCAATTTTCTTAAAAATAAATCTACATTAACCCGTTGACAACCATAAGAGCATTTTACAACGTATTGTTTTACTGTGTACGTTTTCAGCGTCCCAATTGTTTTTTTTTCGCGTTTAAATTTAAAGATATATCAAAATTTGAATTTAACTTAAAGTATTATGCTATCTGTTCAGTGCACATAATGTGCACTGCACATTTACCTATAATTATGGCAAACAAACCACTTCTAGTTCAATGGCTGTATTTTTTTATATATAAAAAATAAACAATTATAAGCAGAACGATGAATTATATCGGCGTAAAACTACTAAATACAGTGAAAAAACCCTGATAATTCAACATTAACAAATAAAAAAGGTTGGTACTCTTGCAGAGAGTGATTCAGAAGTAACTCAGACGTAACTCAGCGCACGCGCGGCTTTCTTCGGAACATGACGTCAACAGCCGGAGTAAGCCGAGTGTCGCCGAGAAAATTAAGCCATCTGACGAAACATAAAGCTGAACCAATGACAATGTCGCGCGATGGTTTTCAACGCGACGCGCGTTCGCGTGAATTGAAAATTCAAAGTAGCAGACGATAATTTGGAAGAGGAAGAAAAGAAAATCAATTAGTAAGAAAAAAAAGCACACCATTTCGTACTTTAACGTCAGAAAAAAAACATGACTTTTATAGCCTTAAATGAGCAGATGGAAACACCAATTGGAGTTCTCGACTTTTATCAAGAAAAAAAAATTACTGGCACGGACGAAAACTTGTGCATCATGTGGACAAGGAAAGGTAAGCGATGGCTTTGCCTGGAGGTGTAAGGCTACTACGTGCCGAACTTTTACACCATCCGGACTGGTACCTTTTTTTTGCCAAGTCTAGGCCTACAATTGCCATTGTGGGCGTTTGAGCAAGCAACACAGAAAGACCTCCAGCGCGAATGCGGAATACGATTTACGCACACACCATTAATAAAACAACGGTCTGAGGTAACAACAACAATATCTGTTTTAATATGAAAAAAAAAAAAGAAAAAAATCTATCCCACCTAGTTTTGTTTCAATTTTTCTAGTTTTCAGGATTTCCCTGAGAAAAAACAGACAAATAAAAATAACACCCCAAAAAACAAAGATAATTTTTTTTTCAATTTTTCTTAAAAAAAAAAAACTTTACAAAATAAAAAAAAGTGTTTATTTGACTTACCTTTGAACAAAAAATCGGTCAATGTCAAGTTTCTTTCCAACTCCTCAAAAAACATTTTTATAGGTTTTCGGTGGTGCTGAAAACGAATATCACATTTAAATTTGGGGCAGATAAGTATTTTTCATAATATGAAGAAATGTTTTTCAAAAAGTGGGGGATCACTTTCCTATATAAATTTAACGTAAAATGAGCACCCACCTTCTGGCCACCAAGTAATTTCTTCATACCAAAACAAATTTAACTGATATTCGTTTTCAGCATCTCCGAAAACCGGCACTGTTTTTTTCATCTCATAATTTAAGACGCTAATTATGCTGTCAGTAAGTTTACAAAAACATACTTTATTTTTATACAACTTGTATAGTTGTTAACAGGTGCTTCAGCAGTTAAATATTTCACAAAAAATCTGTTTACATTAGGGGGCTCCAGAGCCCCCTAATGTAAACAGATTTTTTGTGAAATATTTAACGATTCTGCTTTAATGGTTTAATGGTTAATATCGACACGTTACTTACGGAAAAACGGTTAATTAAACTACAGAAGCACCTGTTAAAAACTATACAATTTCTATAATTGAATACTCACCTAAAAAAAAAACGTTCGTGTAAGCTAACTGACGGCATTATTAGCGTCCTAACTTATAAAAAAAATGAATGAATCTCTTAGTTAAAAAAAAACGAACAAAAAAAAAACAAAAAACAGCACTAGTTTTCGGGTGCGCTAAAAACGAAAATCACAGTTAAATTTGTTTTATGATATAAAGAAATTATTAGGTGGTCAGAAAGCGGGTGCTCATTTTACGTTAAATTTATATAGGACAGTGATATCCCACTTTTTGAAAAAGTAATTTCTTAATATCATGCCCCAAATTTTAATGTGATATTCGTTTTCAGCACCACAGGAGAGACGTTGCGAGCCTGTCGTTGTTTTATCGTTACTTCCATGACAGGTGCTCGTCTGAGCTCAAATCTGTGGTCCCCCCTTGCCAATCTTTCGCGAAAAACAGCTGAAACCACTGTCAAAAATGTTCCCCACTATTTATCTGTGCCAAAATCAAAATGCAGATTCTATGAACAAAGTAGAAGTGCACGCCTGTGGAACTCTGTACCGTCTGGCTGTGTCCCACCTAACTACAACTTGGATATCTTCAAGTCCACTATAAACAAATTCCTGATGAACCGCCCCTTTCATTAGACACTTTATCAAATCTCAACAGCAATAACCCTTATCCC
>NC_136484.1:112500123-112727623 GCF_053919585.1 Euprymna scolopes
AAACCCACAGACACCCAACAATACCTACACTTTAAAAGTCACTACCCTAAAATCTGCATAAAATCACTTCCCCTACACCCTAGCACGTAGAATTTGCACCATAATCACGGACAAAACCTTCGGACAATCCGATTCAAGGAACTAAGAATGAATCTAAGAAAAAGAAAATACCCACCACAACTTATAGACAAAGGGATCCAACTTGCGATAAATATACCAGTGGAAGTTTTGAGAACGCCTAAAGAACGAAACAAAGAACAAATCCTAACATACGTCTTCACACACACCACAAACAACCCAGAGCTTTTCACAGATATAACAAAAAACCTCGTCCTACTTAACCAAAACAGCAAACTAAACAACTTCCTTAAAACAGCAAAAATAATAAAAAGCAAACGCCTACCCAAAAACCAAAAATGCATTCTTACTTCATCCAAACTCATTTAAGACTCAACAAAAGAAGTCACGAAATGCAACAAACAACGATATGGAGTCTGCAACATAATATTAGGAGGAAACACATACACATTCATGAACCCCATACAAACATTCAAAATTAAAAAATACCTAGATTGCACCTACATTCAATTCATTATATGTATATATGTATGTGTGTGTATGTGCAGCATGCGATAAATCCTACATAGGCGCGCCACAAAAAACCTTAGTAATAAAGTAGCCCTACATCGATTCAACATCAAAATCGCAGAAAATAGACACGTGCACGTATCACAGCACATACACACATGCAGTGGAGGCAAATTCGAGATAATGCCCATCTTCCAAACTGACAACTACTTCTACTTACTAACATAATAAAAAACCTTCATAGAAAAGTTCAACCCCGCTTTAAACATCTCCCAATAATTATACACATAGATAGGCAAAACACAAAATACACTTACACGCTTGTATACTTAGGAAAAATGTGCACCCTCACGCACGAAATAAAACAAGCCCAATAAAGCACGCGCACATCCATATCCAATATAATAACATTTACCTAATCTAAACAAACAATTAGAAACAAAATACACCACTCTACCAGCACATAATAAAAGAAAATCTTTCGAGACAAATAAACCTTAGCCAATATATGTGTGGTATGTGAGTGGGTGTGTGTATGTGGGTGAGTGTGTGTATGTATAGGTGTATATATATATATATATATGGGGGTTGGTGTATGTATGCGCGTGTATATCTGTGTGTATATATATGTATGTATATAGGGGTGGGTGGATGTATGCGTGTGTGTATATGTGTATACGTGTGTGTGTATGGGTGTGCGCCTGCATATGTCTCTACATATATGCGTATGTGTGTGTATGTACCTACATGCGTATGCGTGTGTATGTGTGTATATGCATACATATATGTATATATGTATGTGTGTGTATGTATATGCATGTGTGTGTGATTGTGTATGCCTGTGTGTATATATCTATCATCTGTTATCTATTCTCATTCTTGTTTGTGTGTGTGTGCGTGTACTTATATTTGGGTGACTGAGTATATGAATGCATATGTGTTTGGATTGGGAAAGCAAATAAAACTTTAACCAACATGTATGTGGGGTGTGTGTGTGTGTGTATGTATATGCATGTGTGGGTGATTGTGGGTGCGTGTATATATATATATATGTATATATATATATATATATATATATATATATATATACATACATTGGGGTGGAGAGGGCTCCCGTAAGCCGTGGTGAAGGCAACCTTTCTAGGAGAAGCAAACCTCTGATATAGAAAAAAAAATCATAAAGCGGAAGACCAGTACCCGCATTAAGCTGGTCTGCAGTTAAACTTGTTGCTGCTATCTTGCTCTTGATTGTTGCTAGATCTCAACATTTTGAACCGAGAGATAGACTTAGCTGTCGTACAAAGCTAAGACTCTGTAACACCATCTTTATATAGATACTTCCTCAGGCATTTGGGCTCATGGACTTTAAGTGTATTAGGGAGGGCACTCGTCTGACAAGAAGTTGCAATCATCATATATATATATGGATGGGTGGATGTATGCGCGTGTGTATATGTAGGTGTCTATATATATGTATGTATATATATATATATGGGTGGGTGGATGTATGTGTGTGTATTGTGTATATGAATGTGTGTATATGTGTGCCCCTGCATATGTTTATATATATATATATATATATATATATATGCACATGTGTGTATGTTTGTATGCGTTTGTACCTACATGCGTATGCGTATGCATGCGCGCGTGTATATATATGCACATATATTCATATATGTGTATATATATATATATATGTATTGTGTGTGCATGTGCGTGTGCATGTGCGTGTGTGTATATACCATCTATTACCTATTTTCCATCTTCTTTGTGTGTGTGCGTGTGTACTTATGTTTGGGTGACTGAGTACATGTATGCATTTGTGTTTGGATTGGGAAAGACAAAGAAAACTTTAACCAATATGTGTGTGGTATATTAGTGTGTGCGTGTGTGTGTGTGTGTGTGTGTGTGTGTGAGTACGTGGGTGTATGTGTGTGCGTATTCTTTTTATATGGTTGGGTGGATATATGTACGCACAGAGTCGTAGAAATTTCTAGTTTAGTATCGGTGTGGTGCATTAAGTCACTGGGAGAAATGTACCTCCAGTCTTCGTTAAGACATGCATCTAGGACAAGGCAACTGTGATGTAAAAACCTGCAGGTTACTGTATACTTTGTCTTGTGGCAGTCATCTGCACTGAAAAACGTTAAAAGTAACACCAAAACGCGTTGTTGGTTCTACACAAAGCCTTCACCACTAGAAACAAATCTTTCCGAGAAACTTAGTTGTTGTGGTGGAAGCTCATAAATCGACGGGAGAGTCCATCCTACACACACACACACACACACACACACACACACACACACACACACACACAGAATTAATGTATATATATATATATATATATATATATATATATATATATATATATAATGTAAAACAATCAGGCAGGTGGCAGATGCAGTTGATATATTACAATCTGTCAGATTATATTTCATCATACCTGGAAATGTGTATTCAGCAATAAAATTTAAAGTCATGAACACGAACACATAAACATGTTTATACATATATTCGTACACACGTATATATATATATATATATATATATATATATATATATATACTAGTTGTATCTATTATATAATAAAACGGCTATATACAACTAGTATATATATATTTATATATATAGGAAGAAATTCTGATACATATGCAAGTATACAAATATATTTGTTTAGTTACACAAACACACACACACACACACATATATATATATACAGAGGGAGAGAGAGAAATATATATATATATATATATATATATATATATAAATATATATATATATATAACTATCGATATATCGACGCGTTTAAATAATATTAATATATGTGTATCCACACATTTCTGAATATATTTGAATATATGCATATCAGATAACGTTCAATATTTAAATAGAATGCCGTATCCGTATTGTCTTCATATAAGTATTTTCTTTGATAGCAATAATTATGCAACGAGATACACACGCACATTCACACACATACACACACACTTTCTCTCTTTCTCTTTCTCTCTCTCTCTCTCTCTCTTTCTCTCTCTATCTATCTATCTCTCTCTCTCATACACACACCAAAACATATTAGTAACCTTGCAATATCACAGGGAAGACAACCAAGCAAAAATCACCCCTAAGCAAAATTTATACCAAAGCATTAAAACTAAAGCTAGCCTCCCAGGACACTATATATACAAATAAAGGCTAATTAAGGCATATTTTATTGGTTGAAAATATAGTTTCTTTTTTACCAATTGTCATAAAATTGTAACCATAAAATAGTATAATCTTCAAAAAGCCTGCAAATTTTTATGTATTTCGTCCCATAGAACCAGTCTTCAATTTGGCTACACACACACACACACACACACACACACACACACACACACACACACACACACACACACACATAGATATATATACCGCTTTTTAACAGTAAAAATTATATATATATATGTATTTAATTTCAATTGCTAAAAAGTGGTATATATATACACACACACATATATGCACACACACACACACACACACACACACACACACACACACATATATATATATATATATATATATATATATATATATATATATATATATATATATATATTCTGTATAAACAAAACCAAGGCTTCAAAAACGGAATTGGTAGCAACAAAAAGTGTATTTCATTGTAAGTTACAATTGTTTCAATACCGGTTGGACAATTTCAAGCATTATGGCGTTTGGAAATCTTCACATAACCAGCCTTTCTTCAGACTTCTTGAATAAAAAACACTTAACAATAGAACATTATTTAAAGAAATTTCCCTGAAAGTAAATGAAGCATGAGAAAACATTTATCTATTTATCTAAAACGCATCCTTTGTGAAAAGCTTATTCAAATATTAATATATCACCCAATTTTCGTATCTTTATTTAAAAACCTGTCATAAGAAATTTTCACAAAACTCGTAGCCATTTAATATCTTTAAATAATACTATTCATTGAATTCGTAAATTAGATTTCTATATTTCTTTATTTCACATTATTAGTTTTTTTGTTTTTAAAAAATTAAAAAAAATTGTTTTTTTTTTTCATATTTATAATATAGCCAGAAGAACCTATCTATAACGTTACGGTTATTTTTAGTTTCGTATTCGCCCAATGGTGGCTTTTATGTTTACAAAATATCGACTATCATATTACTTGGATTTAAGACCAGTTTTAGGTTAATATTTTATTAAATAGGGAAATAAAGAATGACATTACCTTATATATATATATATATATATATATATATATATATATAAATATATACATATATATAAATATATATATGGTAAATTACAAAAATATCTATGGCAATTAAGCTACACATATTATACCGCGTTTCTTTATAATTTACTACCTTGCTCTACCTATGTATTGAGCACTGTTGAAGTAAATACTGAAAATATATGCATAACATTTTATTTTCGTATGTAATTTTTGTGATTAAATTTATACACACATATATATGCATGTATATATATATATATATATATACTATATATATTATACACACATATATATGCATGTATATATATATAAGTTTAGTGGTTAAATTTAAATTCTGAAAATCAAAATATATACACATTTAATTTCCTCTGATGATATGAGCCATTATTGAAAATCATTGATTAAGAAAATTAATATAACTCCTTCTTTTGTCAAACAATAAATTCTTAACTCGAAAATATATGTGTCTATATTTTGATTCTCAGAATTTAAATTTAACCACTAAACTTATACATTACTCTATTCTTAAATATTGAGCTTTTCCTTTTTGGCTAGGATTACGCTGAAAGTATTACCTTTATTAATATCTATCAGGATTTTTCATCGGATTTTAATTTGTGCCTTATCTCGCTTATATATATATATATATATATATATATATATATATATATATATATATATATATATATATAACACTTCTTCCAAATACTAACAACCATTTCTGTAAGGTCTGACGAGGCCTTTGGATCGTAAACATAGTCCAATATCCGAAACATATGTAACCAAACAGATAAAAACGTAATAATAAAATAATTAAAAAAAATAAAACATATATATATATATATATATATATATATATATATATATATATATATATATATATATATATAATGACTCAAAGGCTACGAAATATTCGGTGGCATATACCTTGAACGGAGAATCCAAAGACGAGTAGAAACGATATCCAAACTAAAACTTTACTCCTCTAAGTCCAGTTCCACAAGCAAAGCTTGAAAATTTAGTCTATCATAATCCGAAAGTGATTAATAACTCTGAAAGAACGCAAATTCGTCACATAAAACTCATAGTACACACCATACAACTGATTATATATACTAGTTGGGTTACCCGGTATTGTCCGGGGTAAAAATGTAGGATAATGTATATATAAGAAATTCTCATGCGGGGTTTTAACCTACAGAACACGTCATGCAAAAAAAAAAAAAAAAAAAAAGCACGTACATTGTCAAATCTCATAAAATTCTTTGGAGTTAATGAAAACAAATTAAGAAATTTATGTGCGGAGTTTGAACTAACAGATTCGTCATGCAAAAAAAAAAAAAAAAAAAAAAAAAAAAAGCACGTACATTGTCAAATCTCATAAAATTCTTTGGAGTTAATGAAAACAAATTAAGAAATTTATGTGCGGAGTTTGAACTAACAGATTCGTCATGCAAAAAAAAACAAACAAAAAAAAACTCGCTATCATCTTACTCACAATAGATATTTAATGACCCGTTATTCTATCATTGTTGCTAAGCGACGAAATGGGCAAATTGCTTTACCGATGTTAGATTAAAAAAAGATTGTTTCGATTATCAATAATCGAATATTTTGGCAAAACAAAACTTAACTAAGATCACTCCCAGATTTATACACAAAAGTTCTGTAAATTTTAAAGAAAATCTGTTCAGCCGTTTTGGAGTCTATAAGGAACGAACTGGCACATAGAGAAAAAAGTTGCATTCATATAATTGTAGATTGATAGATAGATAAATATATATAAATAAACGTATATACTTGAATAACATCTGAATATACACATACACTTAAAGATATATATATATAACTATATATATAGATATAATCGTGTATATATATATATATATATATATATATATATATATATATATATATATATATATATATACACCGAAGTGTTGTAATATGGTGAAACAAGCTATGTAGTTATGACTACAATTTTAATATATAAACAACTATATGTTTGTCCCTATGTCTGTCTCCATATTTTTAAACTCGATCTCCCTCGAAACTAAAAGTCGCAGAGCGGAGTAATGGTCCACAAACGATTAGATTTTTACGGGCTGTTCTCGTATGGGTATTTAGCTTGATAAAATTGTTTAAATGGGTAAAAAATGAATAAAACCTTAAGACATTGTACAAAAAAAATTTTTTGTACATTCATCTTAGTTTATTTTTAATTTTTAAAGTTTTATCAGTTTATATGGATGTCAGGAATAATCCTGGTGAATCCTAGCGTGGATGAAACGCGGAATATTCTGTGTAGCTTAATTGTAATATATATTTTATAACTTACTACCTAGCTCTACCTACGTATTGAGCACTGTTGAAGTAAATACTTAAAGTTTACGCATAAATTTATACTTTCGTATGTGATTAAATGAAGTAGTCATATGTATTGGGGGTACAAAATTTACTAATGGATGAAAAAAGATTAATTGACCTCTTTCATTTTTTTTTAAACTCATCATGTTAGTTGTTCTTTTTTTCAACCATTATATATATATATATATATATATATATATATATATATATATATATATATATATATATATATATATATATATATATAGTCTGAGACTTAGAGCCCGAGAAAGAGGGAGAGAGAAAGAGAAAGAGGACAGGATAGAATTTGTAAAATTTACGATTCTAATAAGGATAAAACATTTTAAGTTCTATTAGTCAATATATATATATATATATATATATATATATATGCATATATTAATTTATATATATATATGTTTGTGTGTGTATTTTGTGTAATGGGGAGAGTATTGTCTGTGGCGTGTATATCTCATAACGTCCATCCTTGATACGAGTGTGTGCATGATATGTATATGTGTTATATGTTTGTATCTGTATTTATCCCTGTATGTAATCGTGATACGTCTAATGTCTATGCATGCCCTTGCTCATCATGTTTTATCGCCTTAGTTCTTACGCGTGTGCTTTAAAGGAATCCGCATGCACAAAATAACAAGTCGGGAGCTTCTTTTAAATAAGTTTTTTTAATATGCTTCCTGAATCTTACTGGCCACTGTTAACTCCTTTTGCGTTTTTTTCTCCGGCGCAAATTTGTGCGAGTCTTTATGCGTATCCACCGTTAAATATCGGAAATCAGACTGACTTGCATTCGGCAGAAAACACATCTTTCTCTTTTTCTTTCATGTTCTCTTTCTTTCTCTTTCTCCATATTTCTTTCTGTCACACGTACCCGATTGACCTATTCCAGGTGCTTTCGTCAATCCCGACACAAAAACTTTGAACTCTACTTGCACTCACGAATGTTCACAGCAAAATAATAATTTTTAACATGCCGGCGGATAGATTACATAACATATATAGCCATCTATGTACATTACTGTTTCGCTGTATCACACCTCATCAGTGCTACTAGACAAGCAACTACTTCAAGCCAGATTTGAAACTCGACGACTACATGAAAGTCGGCGCTCCTTACCGTTATGCTATTCGGCTGTGATGAAGTAACAATGTCCAAACATTATCCAAACACTTAAGCCCCATTTTTTTAAACAAAGAGCATCGCTTAATATGGTTTTCTAATACACACACACACACATTATATATATATATATATACATATATATATATATATATATAATGTGTGTGCGTACAAACGGTCGGGTTTCAATCCTGGCTTGAGGTAGTTGCCTGTCTAGCCGCACTGATGAGCTGTGAAACAGCGAAACAGTACTGTATGTGGATGACTATATATATATATATATATATATATATATATATATATATATATACATATATATAATTGAATTGCATACCCCGAAAAAATAAAAAGATGGAATTTGCATGGATGAGGATATTACGGCACAGATTTATATGCCCTTTCGTGAAGGGGTTGACAATTTCATTATTAAGTAATAACGAAGATGTTTAATGACAAATGTTGACATTGATATAATGAAAACATAAAAAACTAAAGCGATAAGGAATACGCAAAACGATTCTCATAAATCATAATTTTTATACTTTAATATATAAGTATACGCAGGGATTCATTCATTTTTTATCACTTGCTTATACGAAGGATGTTGTAAAATTAACTGGACTGAAAATGTTGGCTTTGGGATGATCGGGATGACTAAAAAGTCAATTAAAACCAAACAAATAGCTAGATTTATCTTGGTCATAGAACTCGAGGTAATGGTCAATCTGTGAATTTCCATCCTTGGTATGTGCATATTTTTCATTTGTTAAACTGAATATGCGCTAAAATATAATTTTTATATTTATGAAAATTACGTATTAATTATTAGATAGACAATTATCTATCAATTATTACATTTAACCTAATATAGTAGCGAAACACACACACAGAGGCACACACACACACACACACACACACACATATATATAAATATATATATATATATATATATATATATAATATAATATAAAACTGAACGCCTGTGTGTGTGTGTGTGTGTCTGGTCACGAATAGGCTCCTATGTGGTTGACTATTATAGAAAACAGATCCCATATAATGATAGAAGATGTATTGAGGCACAGGAATGGGTATGTTTGATCTGGCATAATGATGATTCATTAAAATTGTGGGGTCTGCGAACGCGCGTGGTCCACAAAGTATGGAAATAAAAAAATTAAAAATTTTAAAAAATACGTTTACAAGTGTTTTTGATATAGATGTATATAATAATACTTTGATAAGTATGTTTTAACTTAAATAGAGATGGTATAATAAAATTGTTGAGTCTGCGTTCGCGCCTGGCATCCATAGAATGGAAATAGGCAAACACTTTAATAAAGACTTTTCATATCTATCTGCGTAAGTATACTTTCATAATTATATTTCAATTTGAAGAAATATGGTATAATAAAATTATGGGGTATTCATTCGCGCCTGACCTCCATAGAATGGGAATATGTCACAAAGTTTAACAAGTTTTTTTTTTAATATAGATCCATAGAATATTGTGATAAGCGTTTCAGTGTGAACAGGTATGGTATAATAAATTATGGGGTTTATCTATTTTATTTTTACTTTCATCATATTTTGCTTTGGTCTTGATACCCCCAAATTCGAAGCTATCTCTTTACAACTCTTCCTTTTCATAACCTATCATACTATCATAAATTAAAGTCCATTTTCTGTAGGCTGTTTTTGAACCCAGTCAACGACAATAATGCTAGTATATATATATATATATATATATATATATATATATATATATATATATATATACTATCAGTTAGAATTGAGACCAAAACATACAACTCTCCATCCTCATACGCATATATATGTGTGTGTGTGTGTGTGTGTGTATGTGTGTGTGTGCGCGCCCGCCCGTGTGTCTGTTGTGTGTGTGTGTATATATATATACATATATATATATTTAGATATATAAAGGAATGTGGCAAACTAGCCTAATGATTATCGTTCTTGACTCACGGTCTTTAGGTTTAGTTTTGATCTCAGCTCGAGTATTTTTACTTACAAGAAGTGAACTGTTTAGAAAAAACATAATACTGCACATGTCTAAATTTATTTTTGGTTCTTACTATATTAGGTATATCATAACAATTAGTAGAGGATTGGCTCTAATAAGAAATGTGAAATCTGCACAACTAAAATAGCATATTCATGCGTATTTTACATTCGGCCCAGACGGGCGGTCTGATAGTTAATATATTTTTTCTTATATTAAAGTTTCGTATTAAATGTGTTTAAAAGTATAATATAATATTTAATAAACTAAAATAGGGAAAGAAATTCTCAAATGGTGTCGTCGGCGATTTATGTTCAAATAGAACTAATTTTCTCTGAACTATATCTAGATCGTTAAGCATCTTGACCGCATCACGTCGAAGTTAGGGTTAAAAAGTTAGGAAGCGAACAGATATGTGGATGAGAACAGGTTGATGACGAAAGTTAAAAGCTCTCTGAGACGCGGTTAAAGAGCTAGAATGGGAAATTGACACTTGCTATGATTATGTAAACTAGAAAAATAAAGCGGACGGTACATATATAGTCATATAGTCATATAGACTGCAGCCTGGAAAATCTTAAGAGGGCTTACGCGTCAAAAGTGGCACTTACACCTCACAATTTCTGAAGTTCGTAAAACAAGCTTTTTCATTAGACATGATCACAGTTTACATAATTTGAAATACACAAGCTTGTAGTTAATTTTGTTGTGTAGCAGGGGTTCATCTTTAACGATGACGTGGGAGTTCATATTGGGACACATATATAACGGGACTCATGTGATACTGACATAACGATAGTGATGATGAGAGAGAGAAGGCATTTATATATATACAGTTCTTTTAACACATATTAAAGGAGAGGGGATACATAAATTGGAAGGGTTTACAATGTTCATTGTAATATGATAAACAGAATTACCCTTCGTTCGTGATGAATAACACAAGACAACAGTTACAAACACAATGATGACTTCTTTATTCATCTGATCGACCGGTCGATGTACGTTAGGACTTCAAATTTGGATTTTCATGGTTATCTTCTACTCTACAGTTCTAAGTGGACTGTCCTCTGACTACGTCAACTCTTGGCTAATCAACTCTCTGACTGACTTCTCAACTCAACTCTCTGACTAAAATCCGAACCCATAATATGGAGAAATGTCCTTTGTCTATGACGTCAGAAGTGCGTTTTTCAAACGGAACTAATTTTACGTGGCTTTACATATGTTTGTCCAGCACACTTTTGGTGAACAAAAGAATCATCAATATATAACTCTAACCTATTTTTATCAATATAATTTAATTTGCCTTGTTCATTCTTTTACTGACATATTTAATATTCAGATTTCTAAAGAATTGGCAATCACCTCTTTTTTTCCTATTTAAACAATATTTAACAATTCTAATAGAAATTAACAATGGAATAAATTTCTAACATTCCATTTCTTAACGTTTCCTACAGTGTTAGATTCTAGGCTTATCCTAATCTCATTTTCCCTTATCTAATATTCTTCTTATCTACATGGGAAGGGGGCAATCCTTCCCTGTAACAATATTTCTTTGCGCTGTTTTTTTATTTTTGTGTCACAAATTTAACTAATCAACGCTTATATTAAAATAGCATTATTATTGTTAATTATCGTATTTCAAATTGAATTTTATGATTTAAAATAAAATTGAATATAATTTGACTAACTTAAGTTTATAGATCGGCCATATTCTATTAGATTATTATAATTCAAGATTGGTGTGGAAACGAGCGAGGGTTAATTAGATTGTTTCTATATTTCTAGACTTAAACGTTAAGTATGAGGTATTATAGAAATCACGGAGTTTTGACTTATTAATTGTTAAAATGAATCGATGGAAAAAAATGTAGGCGTAGAAAACTATTACAATAATAATGACGATAGTAATAATGAAATCTTTTATGTTAAATGAGAAAGTATATGATTAACAACGATTATACATGATATCCAATTCATGAGATAAGAAATTTTACTATAACGTAATTATTAGTGTGTTAAGGATGGTGTTCTACGTTGAGTTGTTTAAAAAGATAAATGCATATCTAAAGAGCTTTTGGGGTCCAACCGGGTACAGTTAATATTATCGTAATGAATTCGAACTAAATCAAACGTTAGATTATGTGTGAGATAGAAGAAATAAAATTGATCAATAGTAATTTCATATTAAATGAAAACAAAAAGAGATACATGGTGAGTCACGGGAAACGGATGTTTTTTTAGAACGCTCCTTGCTCTCCTTGAGTAAGGGATAGGGAGTGAAGAAGGTAGTCTTTAAACATGGTTAAGACGCCGTTTAGTTTGTTGCTATTTGTTTATCTTTTAGATTTTCCGTGAGTCACCCTGCATATGTGAATATTATTATACATAATTATATGAAGATGAATCTTATACAAATTAGACATAAGTGATTCCAAATTGATTGGATTAACATCCCTTCATGTGTATGCATCGTGAAATAAGTTCATTTTTTGAATTAATATGATTTTCACCTTGAGGGGGTGTAATTATCTTAAATGTCCTTGAGATGCAAAGATGACAGAATTTAAAGCCCACGCTGTACGAATTTGACTTTTTCAGTATAACCCATTTTATTGAGAACGGTGCATATTTAGGTTTTAGTTTTCTGACTAAGGTAGTAGGTATTATTATTATTATTATTATTATTATTATTATTATTATTATTATTATTATTATTGATGCTGTTATTATTATTATTATTATTGGGTTTTTCATTATTAAAAGAATGTATATGGTTAGAAATTCTTACTTTAATTAATGTAGATATTGCGCCAATATAAGTGCGGGATTTGAAATTCGCCTGAGCCCTACAGCTATTGTAAGAAGCTCTATTGAGGTTACGAGCGGGGTGTCTACTTGTGTTACATTAATTTTGATTTATGTTCTCTAGTTCTATTGTCTAAACTTACATAATGGTCGTAAAGATATCCTGGAGGTCACCATTATTAAGGTTATCATATGTCTTATTTTGGAATAAAACTGGGTAAAAACTAAATCGAGTAAGACAGAATCATGATAAAATCAATATCCGTGATTTTAATCAAATTTACTGTCTCCGATTATCTCTCATACACACAAACACACACACACACACACACACACACACACACACACACACATACACACATATATATATATATATATATATATATATATATATACCCACAATTATGTATGCATATATATATATATATATATATATATATATATATATACATATATATATATTTATATAAAATGGGTTAATAAATTCCAACGAAAGAAAGATGTATATTTAAATAAGGGAGTAGTCACCAACAATGTGTATTTTTTAACATTATTTTATTATTCCGTGTCTTGGTTTTTCATTGAGAATTATGTTTGGATCATTGTAATAATGTTTTTAAGTCATTGAAATCGTTTACGTACGTTTCAGACGGTCTGATGCGTCCTCGTCAGAAATTATTTTCAAATGTGTAAAAATGGCGATTTTCGTTAGTTTGAAGTTTTTCCAAGGGGTGGAGGCTTGTAAGTGTTTATTATACATTGGTATGCTGAATTTTTATTGCTTTTTTTATTGCTTTTTTATTTGGTTTGTCCAGGGAGATTTTGACCTGGCTGTAGTCAGTCAGTCGCTATTTCTTTCTGCTAATGTGTTTTTCTTTTCCTTTAGGGTGGGGTAGGGTGTGTGTGTGTGTGTGTGTGTGTGTGTTTATGTGTGTGTGTGTGTTTATGTGTGTGTGTTTGCTTTTATTGGTTTGGGAATGTGTATATGGTTTTATAGTATTTTGGGGTTATTTGCTTTCTTAGGAAGGCGGCTGTGGCCCGAGGTCGTTACTAATGTGTATGTGTGGGGAGGGGGAACTGGCTCTTCTGAAGTAAGGGTAGGGGTGCTTTCATTCTATTTTGATATTTATTTTTTGGATTCTTGGATTTTAGTATCGTGATTTTTTCGTTTTAGTCTTATATTATGTTTGTTTAGAAAGAGGGGTGTATTTAAAATAGGGGATTTTTTAATGTTTCTATTTATTTGTCTCCCCATGTGGGTATGGCCAGACCCAGGATCGTTTCCTAGTGTGGGGAAGATTTTGTTCCCCAGAGGGGGGGCATTGGGGGGTGTAGTATGGAAGGGGGATTATAGAAGGGCAGATAGTCGTTTCAGTCATGAGGGGGTTTTCCTCCCCTGACTGAGGAGGAAGCGAGGTGTTGGAACAGATATTATACTACGGTTCTAGGTGTCTCCTAGTGTTGTTGGTTTCGAGGTTAAGTAGGGTTGGTATTGTTCAGTGTGTTGTATTAGAGATAGGGGTGTTATGTCTGTGTGTGGTTGTATGCGCGCACGTGTGTGTGTTTTAATGTGTCGGTTCTGATTTATGTGTGGGTGTGTGTATCTGTATGTGTATGGGTGTGCATGCGAGTGTACCTTGCATTTCATGTTTTTGTGTGATGGTATTAGGTTCTGTTCAGTTCAGGAGTGAATTTGGTGATGGAGTTTTTTTCCTGTGTAAGTAAATAAAAATAATTGTCTGTTTGGAAGATTGGCATTATTTTGAAGCTGTTTCCACTGCATGTGTGTACGTGTTTTGAAACATAGAGGTGTCTGTTATCTGCAATTTTGATGTTGCTCTTATGTAAGGCCACTCTATTGCTGAAATTTTTGGTGGCGCCTATGTAGGATTTGTTGCATGTTGTGCATCTTAATGCATATACTACATTTCTGGAGGTGCAATTTAGATCCTTTTTTATTTTGAATGTTTGTGCTGGGTTTTTGAATGTGTATGTGTTACCTTCTATTATTATGTCACATACTCCACATCGCGGGTTGTTGCATTTTGTAACTCCTTTTGTAGTATGTGGGACGAGTTTTGAGGAAGTTAGGATGTGTTTTAAGTTTCTGGATTGACGTTTGCTTTTTATTATTTTTGTTGTTTTAAGTATGTTGTTTAGTTTGTCGTTCTGATTGAGGAGGATAAGGTTTTTTGTTATCTGTGTGAATAGTTCTGGGTTGTTTGTGTTGTGTGTAGAGACGTATGCTAGAATTTGTTCTTTGTTGTGTTCTTTTGGGGTTCTTAGTTGGTCTATTGGAATTTTTTCAGCCAGTTCAATACCTTTCTGTATTAGTGGTAGTGGGTATCCTCTTTTCCGCAGTGTTATTTGTAGTTCGTTCAGTCTAATTGAACGGAGGTGTCTGTCTGTTACTATGGTGCAGACTCTACGTGCTAGGGAGTAGGGGATTGATTTTAGACAGTTTTTAGGATGGTGGCTTTTGAAGTGGAGGTATTGCTGAGTGTCTGTGGGTTTGTGGTAGATGTCTGTGATTATGTTGTTGTTTTTTATTGTTACTAGGATGTCTAGGAAAGGTAGTTCTGTGGGGCGTTGTTCTATAATACATATACATATATATATATATATATATATATATATATATATATATATATATATACACACATAAAAATAAGAAGAACAGAGTTGTAAAGTAGAAATTTACAGGAAGTTTTAATATTGTGCAAGAATACTCCAAAGCGGGTAGCTGTATATATATATATATATATATATATATATATATATATATATATATATATATATATATATATATGTATGTGTGTGTGTGTTTATGTGTGTAAACACTTATTCACTGTTTTGTCTAAAAAACAAAATGGGTAATTCCTAGGCATATTCCACAATAATTTCCGAGTAACAACATGGCTTTCCACGATTATATATATATATATATATATATATATATATATATGCACCCGCACATTAGAGAGAGAGAGAGAGAGAGAGCGAGAGAGTGAGAGAGTGAGTGAGATAGAGAGGGAGATGTTATTAGGTAAGTAGCTATGTGCCCATCGAATGTTTGTATTTGTATCGACGATGGTTTCTGAAAAGCGCTTTGCATGCTAAATCTCCCTTTGTAATTGCTCGATTATTAATAAGGTATGTTATTGCAAATTGTTTCTTTTAATGAGGAAAGTTTATTACTTATGTTTAATTATCTGCTTTTTCTATCAACGTGAAGCAACCAAAAATGCATATTGCCGACGTGTTTGGTGTCCAAAGATAAGCGTTGACATTTACCTTATCTAAATCCATGACATTATAAGAACATAATTTCTGAACAACACACACACAATCACACGCACGCACACACACACACACACACACACACACACATATATATATATATATATATATATATATATATATATATATTTCTGAACAACACACACACACACATATATATATACACTAAACAGAGTGAGGGAGAAACACATACCCGTACATTCACACATATATGCAGTAGCGTGGTACCAAACATTACTCTGGAATAAAAATAGTACTTATGCTGTATTGCGCACACATTAACATATGTTGCGTTGTCATCTAACTAAAAACATTTTTATGTATTCTTTTTTATTGCATAGGAGTCACAGCTTATCTAGGTCTGAAAGCCACTAGAAGATAATGGTTAATTAGTGCATAGTAGTAAATGGGAAAATATCGTAGCAATCGTTAATATTGGAAATTTAGTAAATTGGATTACTTAAGTGGACAGCTCATCAAAAATTTGTTTACTTTGTACTTGAAGCCAACCAAATTGTAGTCAGCTGGAAAGCAGGCAAACAGAAAAGAGTTTAACAGGCGTACAGTTCTACGGACGAATTAATTAACGGAGCGTATATATATATATATATATATATATGGACTACAACTTGGATGTCTTCAAGTCCAACGTTAACAAATTCCTAATGAACCGTCCCCTTAAGTAAACACTTCATCAAATCTCCATACTAACGTAATGTACTTGCAATAACCCTTATCCCTGAGTGGCTTCCGGGCCTTGATAAGTGGTGATCACTGTGTAATATATATATATATATATATATATATATATATATATATATATATATATATATATATAGTTTGTGGTATATAAAGGACTGCTGTCCGCGTGTTCTAAATGTATATCTTAAAGGCCCGTAGATTAGTGTTGTTGGTGCGTGCTTGTGTATCAGACATATAATGTACCTATTTACTATGCCTCCCCACGGGACAGAGTTAGACACCAGGGTCGTTTTTTAACGTGGAGAAAAGGTACAAAAATTAAAATTGTCTCAGTCGTGAAGGATTTCTCCTCCACTGACAAAGAACAAGAAATGGAAGTGCAGCATCTTAAGAACAGATACTACACTTTGATCTTGACCAAAAGGCCAAGGAGGTATTTATTTGCTCCCTCACCGAGCAAATTAGGCACAAGGCCGTTTTTTAATGTGAGGAGTTAAGGGGAAATGGGGACCAACTCCCCGGGGAGTAAGGGAGCTGGATAGTGACAATTGGTATGAAGGGTTGCCCCTACATTGGCCAAGGTCTTATATGTGGGGTCGCCCCCACATATGGTCTTTGCTTGCAGTATCTGCCGGGACAGATGCTACACTTTGATCTTGGCCAAAAGGCCAAGGAGTAATAATGTATAATGTAGTTAATATACCTGTTTCTGCTGACTGCTTATGTGAGATTCTTCAACCATCTTGGGGAGTCGGACCTGCTTTAAGGAACATGCTTCACAAGATATAGTTCAAGACGTTATAAGATTTTATATATTTTATTCACCCCAAGTATTCGTCATAGCAGAAGAGGAGTGATTAGCGAACTCTCAGCTTGTAAGTTCTTCTATATTTCCATTGTGACACCATCACTTTCCTTATGGAGAGCCCGTTTTAGCCCATTCTGCGTCTCGAAATCAACTGAAACTATGCTTGCTCAAACCAGAACATTTGACACGTGACACACCACATCCAGTCCCCGTCCGCCGCTTATTTCCGGTGCACACCTACCTCATCACAGTTTGATATGTTATCAAAACATGGGGATTCAAATCTTTGTCTACTCATCGCTAGATAGATAGATAGATAGATAGATAATTATATATATATATAGTTATAAATAGATAGACAGAAAGATAGATGGATGGATAGCTAGATAGATAGCTAGATAGATAGATAACAGACAATTAAATGCTTCTACCGGCTAATATCCAACACGTATACATTAGAGGATAAATGCAAAGAGGTCAGTGGGGACCCAGACACGGTAGCGCTTATATTAAAAGTGATGTCATGTTTGTGAGTACAAGATGTATAATTTAGCGAGGAATACGCTGATGCAACTAAAATACAATATTATGAGGTTTGAAAATAAAGAACGTGACTCTTGATTAATATATAAAGAACCACATGATTGAATATTTACTTAAAGCAAAACAATGAAATATATGAATGTGAACTTAGTGAATAAATATATGAAATACAAGCGTTTAAGAAACCCCTGTAAATAAAGGAAACAATGACAAATTCGTTTTGTATTTTACGAACCTTCCATTGTAAACTAGGTTTAAAGTTGCTTCAAAAACTCTCTTGCGGAAGAATAAATGTAAGGATCCACCAGGAAAGAAATGGAACTATTCATATTGGACAAAGATAATAGAAGCAATATATAAAACAATTGAAATATTCTATGAAAGTTCCTTTCCATTTTTTTCGAGTCTTCTATTGTAAGGAAGACATTGCAGTGATAGGAAAATTCTCACACGGAAGAACAATTAATGTTGCCTATTTCGATTTACGTAAGTGTTCATCAACATAGAAATGGGGCTAACCGTAGTTAACAATGTTAACGCAGGTAATATATAAATATGTTCCAATATTCCGTACATTGAAACTTTATTTGAAAAGTATATTTTATCACAAATTTCCAAAACCTAAGTGATCTGATTGAATAAAAAATGCTATCGTTAGTTGTCTCGGAAGATTTTACTGAAGAAATATTGTTTCTGTCTTTTATAAATAAGAATAGCCTGGGCGGCCGGTGTTGCTTGGGTGTTTAGAGATGTGTGTTGAGCAAAAAAAAAAAGAAAAATAGTGGTAGTAGGCAGGCAGGCAGGCTCGAACCCATACGGCGAAAGAGGTAAAAAACTTGAGAAAAAACGCGACGTCGTTGCTGTGTCGTCCATCGCCAAGCCAGAAGAGACGAATAATTAAATTACAGCGACACCGCTTTATAGAAAAGTGTCAAATTGATGGTGAAGGCATTAATGTTTTTTACCAATTTTTCGATGTGTATCGTCATAGGGGTCGAGCTTCAAAACGGTATTAATCTTGTGAAAATCCGTCGCGTCTGTCGAAAGTTTTAGACATACATACATACATACATACATACATACATACATACATACATTTAAATGGGCAGGTGAAACTTTTATAAGATGGAATTTTACTGATTATCTCTGAACAGTGCCTCTTGTTTTTAATAAAAAAAATACAAAGTGGATCTATAATTTTAGAAAGCAAGTATGACGCAGGATATTTTTAAATAAACACTTTTTTTCATAATCAAATTTTCCGTCAGATAACAACTTCATAAGGTGTGGAAACAGTCTGTGTTTTCTTTCCCTATTTTTATCCTTCCTTGTGGCATGTAGTCAGTAGAAAAGTAAAGTCCGTATATTGTTTTAACAATAACATTTTCAAAGGTTTTCATCGGTATAAAATCATGCGGCTTCCTAAAGTGAATTTTTCCTTTATGCAAGTGAACTTTGAATAAAATCAGTAGTTTTACAAAGATTGGTTGATAATAAAATTCCAATTCGAAGTTAAGTAAAAACATAATAATAAAAGCAACTATCACCATTAAGTACTAGTAAAACATTTATTTGATATAAGTGTGTTTCCCCTTTGGTGTTGGAAGTTTTCAATTTAAAATAGCGAAGCGACTACACACTAAGCATAAGGTAGATTATATATTTCCATTATATTGAAATCAAACAAAGCATCTGCAACATCGACTAATCTATCTATACTCCTATAAATTCGTTTTTCTTTTGTGTGCATTGATATTCATATAAAAAAAACTCTTTTCTATTAGTATTTATTTGCTTTCCCACCAAAGCAAAATGTGACACGAGGTCGTTTTTAAAGTGGGTTTAAACCAGCTCCCCGGAAAAACGGGAAACGGCCCACTCTGGTTTGGTCCAAAAATAGTAATTGTCCCAGTATAGAGTGGTTCCCTGCATTAACTGGGACAACTTACCTTAAGTGCAGCATCTGCAGAACAGATACTACACTTTCATCTCCATCCGCCAGAAGGCCAAAAACAACAGAAAAAAGAAAAGCCTCTTTTCTATTTATTTAAAAAGAAAATACAATTTCTTATGTATGGGTTGTGAAATTGCATTTACTAGCAAAAGATCTAGCTAATTTGCATATTCTTTTAAACATTCATTTTAATTAATTCCCTATTAGTTTTTTCGGTTTTCTTATGAAATGATAATCTTTAGTTTACTATTACGTGTAATTACATTCATGCATTTATTCTACATGATTTATACTTGCATAATATTTGTGTGAAAATTTTACGGTAATTTTCCGTATATGTTTATGTATACGTATATATTTTTGTTTAATCTATCGATCTATCTCTCTCTCTCTCTCTCTCTCTCTCTCTCTATATATATATATATATATATATATATATATATGTATATATATATCATATCTATAAAAGTAAACGTGGCTGTGTATCTGTCTATCTGTCTATCTGTGTGTGTACATTTCCATACGCAAATTCTCTGTCAATTTTAAGTCTACAAACTCGAAATTTGATATACAGGAGCACTGAGATTTATGAAAAACTTTGGGTCCGTTTTAGGCCAGAAATTTAGCTGTTAACCTTAAGTGCAACGATTTGACCTTTGAGAACTCTACCAAACTCCTCCGACAATCTTGGGTCTAAACACTAGAAATTGTAGATATAGGTTCCTTGGACATGGATCTAACTTAATAATTTGACTTGAGCCCAAAACAATAAATTTTAAGGGGTCATAATAGGAGTCAAAGTTAAAAAAATTGACCGCTTTTTTTAATTTTTGCTAAACATACACCTCCAAATATCCAGGCAACGCCGGGCACTCATGTTAGTATATCTATAAAAGTGAACGTGTCTGTGTATCTGTGTGTCTGTGTGTGTACATTACCCTACACAATAACTCTCTCAATTTTAAGTCTATAAACTCGAAATTTATTATACAAATATTTGATATTAAGAGGTAATAATAGGGGGCAAAGTTAAAAGAAATTTGATCTCTGCGGTCTCTACCAAATTACTCAGAGAATTTCCGGTCTAAACATTTGAAATTTGACATAAAGGGTATTCAGAGATAGGGCAAGCTTTTTAATCGGTTTGGGTCGAAAATTTTTAGTTACCAATATATAAATATATGCATGTATGTATGTTTGCATGTCTACCTAAAACTTTCGACAGAGGCGACGGATTTTACCAAGATAATTATCGTTTGAAAGCCCGACCTTTCAGACGACAAATATCAAAACAGTGGCTGAACACATTAATATCTTCACATTCAACTGGGAACTTTCTACAGGGTGAGGGTCGATTTTTTCGCCGATATTTTTTAAAGTCATCCTCTCCTTTAGATTGTCTAGGCTTAATTATAAAAAAATGTCACTTCCGGTTTGGTGGTGGTCGTAACAGCATAGACGTCAGGTTTTTCCCTGTTCTTTTCCTCCTTCGCGATACGGGTTCGAGCCTGCCTTCCTACTATCACTTTTTCTTTTTTTTGCTCAACAGACACATCAAAACTCCCGGGCAACGCCAGGGTGAAATGCTAGTATATCTATAAAAGTGAACGTGTCTGTGTGTGTATCTGTCTGTGTGTCTGTGTGCATTTCCCTACGCAATAACTCTCTCAAATTTTAGGCTACAGACTCGAAATTTGATATACAGGGTACTGAGATTTGGGAAAATCGATGTGATCGGTTATCGCCCAGGAATTTAGCTTTTAAGGGGTCAAAGTTCAACGATTTGACCTTTGAGAACTCTACCAAACTCCTCCGACAATTTTTGGTCTAAAAGCTTGAAATTTTAGGTATAGGTTCTTTGGACATGGAACTAACTTAATAACTTCATTAGACCCCAAAACAATAAATGTTAAGGGGTAATAATGGGGGTAAAATTAAAAGAAAATTACCGTTTTTTTTTTATCAGCATACACCTCTAAACACCCGGGAGACGCCGGGCACTTATGCTAGTATATCTATAAAAATGAAAGTGTCTGTCTGTTTGTGTACATTTCACTACACAATAACTCTGTCAATTTTCAGTCTACAGACTCGAAATTTGATATACAGGTACTGAAATGTTGAAAACTCTTTCTAATCATTTTTCGGCCAGGAATAAGGCTGGTAGGAAGTCAAAGTTCATTAAATATTAATACTGAAGTCCCTGAGGGGTCCATCCTTGGCCTAACGATGTTCCTGATCTACATCAGTGGTCTCCCAAAACACATTCTTATATTGTTCATATACATTTATGCTGACGACACTACAATCTATGGTATCACATCAAAGACCGTAAACGACCAAGTTCTCTCTGATTCTCTCTCCTCTGATCATGAGTATGTGGTGCAATCATGAAAGGGGTGGCTGGTTAATTTTAATGCAACAGGGGTTAAGCTTGTATCTTTGCATCATCAACGCTCTGTTCCCCGTCTGAAATCAACTGAAATGAATGGCTCTCGTCTAGGGGAGGCCTCATGTTTTGATAAACCTCTGTAGTCCTTTTTTGAAATGGAACACGCACATCAAATATGTTGTCACGGTCGCTGCGAAAATGGTGGGGTCATTCGACCGCCCAAGTAGATATCCTACTGCTGACGCGACTCTCTACCTGTATAAGGGGCAAGTACGTCCAAGGATAAAGTACCATTGCCACATCTGGGCACGGGCCGCTTGATTATCTTATCCGGCCTTAACAGAGTTCAAAATAGACTTCGTAGCCTAGTAGGAGATGCCTTTTTCTCTTTCCTGCAACCTCCAATACGTCACGAGCCTGTCTCTGCTCTACCATTATTTTCATGGATACTGCTCGACCGAGCTTCAATTTGTGGTAACTGTTGATAAAACTTTCACGAAAACAACTTATCTAGCTTAAAACGAATTTCCCCAACTATTTATCTGTGCATAAACCTAAACGTAGGTTTCGATGCACTGTACACTTGTGCAACTCTCTTCCGTGTTCCTGCTTTTCAGCTGACTACAATATGTCGTGTTCAACTTCAACGCAACCAAACTCTTTATATATATATATATATATATATATATATATATATATATATATGTATACACACACACATATATATATACACACACATATATATATATAAACACACACACACACACACACACACACACACATATATATATATATATATATATACTTCAGAATAAAAGTATCTATAAAATTTCGTACATTTATAAGCTACAATCAACATCCAAATAAATGCTTTGACGATAATTACGGTTTTAAAAAGGCGAACAATTAAAAGATACATGTGCCTTACTTAAAAATTGCTAGGGTTATTTATGGTGTCTTTTACATATAAAACCCCCACCCAATACTTTTGCTGGTGAGGAGATTTGTTTAAAAAAAACTATATGTCAAAGTTATTGTCCGTGGCTTAATGTCTATCACAATAAAAACATCGTTTTCGAAACGATCGTACAAATTATTGACTTTGTTGTTGTTCCTTTTCATGAAACAGATTTTTAATTTTTAATTCTAATTTGAATTTTAAATTATCAATCACATTACTAAATATTAAAGTAGCTCTAGGATATTTGCTTATCGAACTTATTGTATATCTGAATTGCAACGGGTTGAGCATTAAAGACTATTTCAAAACAAAAACAAAAAACATGAACTGAACTTTTATTGACTATGGTAACATTTATTTCTTGTATATTTATTTTTTCGGCTAGTCGTTTGTCGGCTATTCTGCTAAACACTCTTATTAAATAATATCGACGAAATATCGAAAAACAAAGAAACAAAACAGTTTTGAAAAATAATGAAGCTTTACTTATTTTAGTAAAATAATCCGAAACAGCAAAATGGGAAATTAAAAAAGTAAACACGTAATTACTTTAGTTTTTTTTAGCAAAGACTCGATATAAATATGAATATTAAAAAAATGGTGCCCTTTTCAAGCAGAACAGCTTCGTTTCAGTTTTACAGTATTGAACGGTGAAGTATTGCGTCATCGAATTCAGGGCTGTACTATTGTAATGTAAAGAACACTCAGAAAGGATTGTAATCAACTGAATTCCTTCTAGTACAATGACAAAAAAACTTAAACAGATATATAAATAAAATAAAAAGGTTATGTAAATGTTTTTAAAAAGACACGTAATCATGCGAGCAGGATTTTTTCCTTCTTTTGACACGATAACAAGTAACGTTCTTATTTTTTTTATTATTTATCAATTTATCTATTTTCGAAATAGTGCCACGTGTAAGTGGAGAAGGAAAAAAACAGAATTATGCAAAATTTGTGTCGAGAATTATCTAAAGTTTCGACTTTTTTTTTGGCTTTCACTTTAATAAGAACGTGAATTTATGAGATGAATTTATTCGACAAAATATGATTCAACTAAAAAAATAAATAAAAGCTAACGTGAATTAAGATTAAAGTTAAGGTGTTGTTATGGCCCCTCACCCCTTTTAAAAAACCTTGTTAAACTTTGTGACGTATTTACATTCTATGGAGGTCACGCGCGAATGACCCCACAATTTTAATGAACAACCGTTCTGCCGGATCAAGCATACCCATTCCTGATCCTCGATACATCTTCTATCATTATATGTAATCAGTTTTTTAAAATAGTCAACCATATAGGAGCCTATTCGTGACCACACACACACACACACACACACACACACTGACGTTCAGCTTTATATTATAGAAGATATATATATACATATATATATATATATATATATATATATATATATATATATATATATATATATATATATACTAGCATTTCCGCCCGGCTTTGCTCGGGCGCTATGTACTGTCCATAAGGTTATGTGCATATGTATATATTACAAACGTGAATATGTAAAGTAATGCCTTTCTGTATAATAGTCTTCCTTAACTACAATAGAGAAAATACAGACATATATTTTCACTTTTATACATACACACACACATATATATATATATATATATATATATATATATATAGAGAGAGAGAGAGAGAGAGAGAGAGATAGATAGATAGATATAGATATAAATAAATAAATAGATAGAAAGATAGATTGGATGCAATATATAGTAATGATTTAAAAGGTTTTTTAAACAATAAGACTCATGCGCCACCACCGAGAATCGAAACCAAAACATTCCCCATACGGTTTATCTTGCCTCTGCTGTCTATGACTGGGCTATGAAGACATGTTTGCTGGAAGGCTAAAAATTAAAAGATGAACCAATAGCTACTACGTTCTTCGTTCGTAATGCCGGCGTTATACCTTCACCCAGAGAATTTCATCTTTTGTTAATTGTCACACTTTTGCACCGATATTTTCGGGCTAAAACTCAAATATAAAGTTTTGCATGGATTCAAATACCTTATATATGAAGATTCATGTCTATAGACCAAAAACTCTGTTAAACAAAAATATGTACGTATACATAAATATATATGGAAACAATTTTGTGCTTAATATAAACTTTTTACGCAAATATTATGCAAGTATAAATCATGTAGAATATCTGTATGAATATAATTACACGTAATAGTAAACTTAAGATAATTATCCCATTAGAAGAACGAAGGAGCTAATAGAAAATGAATTAAAATGAATGTTTAAAAGAATATGCAAATAAGCTAGATCTTTTGCTGGTGAATACAATTCCACAACCCATATATAAGAAAATTGCATTTTCTTTTTAAATAAATAGAAAAGAGGGGTTTTTAATATGAATATCAATACACACAAAAGAAAAACGAATTTATAGGAGTATAGATAGATAGATAGATAGATAGAAGATAGATATTTCATAGGGGCTCAACAAAGAAAATATAAAGTAAAAATTAATCGATTATTGTCTGATAAAAGCCCGATTATTGACTGGAGAAAAGGGAGGCAAATATAATAAAGCATCTTATTGTTCAGCGAACGAATTTAATACCATATTTATATGTAATAACCCACTAATTCTATGCATTAGACTGACGAGTTCTTACGCGAGGGAGCGCGGAAATTTCTGTGTAGCATATTTTTCATGTAGAATTTCATAACTTACTCTCTCTCTCTCTATTTATCTATCCATCTTTTTTTCTATCTATCTATCCGTCTCTCTCTCTCTCTCTCTCTCTCTCTCTCTCTCTCTATATATATATATATATATATATATATATATATATATATATATATATCCTTACCACAAGAAATATTTGTATTTACTTTCTGTGTATAATTTTCATATATAATACTTTTCATGTATAATTTCATAACTTACATTCTCTCTCTTTCTCTCTCTCACACTTTCTATCCATCTATCTATCTATCTTTTTGTAATCTATCTATCTATCTATCTCTTTCTCTCTCTCTCTCTATATATATATATATATATATATATATATATATATATATATATACACCTATACCACAAGAAATATTTTTCTTCAAAACTTTGTATTTACTTAAGCATTCCAACTTAACCACCAAATCAATCGAGATTTTTATCACGATATGACTGTCACTGGCAACATGCTTCGCTTAAATAAAACCCATGTTTTAACAAAACTATATAAAAAGTAATACAATACACTTTAAAATAATTTTTTTTTAAATTTATTATTCTTTTTCTTTAGAAATGAAATGAAAATATCAAAATTAAAAAATGTAATAAAACACTATACTATTTATTTGATATACAAATAACTATTTACAGATGTCGTGTTATTTATTAAATATTAATAAGCTATTCACCGGTTGGAATTATCTCCCTTTAAACAATCATTTCATCCTATGTATCTTGTTTACGCATTTAATTCTTACGAATCTTCAATAAAATAGACTTAACTATTCAAATATACAGCTTAAATAATTTTTCTGATGTTTTATATTCTTAAAGTTATTATTTATTTACCCCCCTTCCCCCAAAAAAAACGATCTTATCTCCGTCGTGTTTTTTTACGCATTTATTGATCATAAATACCTCTTTAAGTAGATTTTTATTATTAAAAATAGAACTTACATAATTATTCTAATTCGTTTAATTTTTTAAGTTAGTGCTTATCCATTAAAACCCGGTTCACAAACTCATCTTGGAAGTGACTCTACGGTAAGTAAACATTACTTTTAAAAGAATGTGTTGATATTTCCACACGCAGTAAAAATGTAATGAATATTCAGGTCTAATGTTACTATAAAATAAAACGGAGCCTCCAATTTACTGACAGATTATCCAATATAGTTATTATTTAATAAATACTTATCCCCACTTTTCACATTTTGTTATTTTCAGAAAATAGGAAGTAATGAATATTTGGAAAGCTGTTAACTCATGTTTATCTCTATTAAATGAAATGACTATTTTAAAAACGGTGAATAGTATATGCTTCAAGAAGGAAAAACAAATAAATAGAAAATCCCTTCCTGCTTCCCAAAAAGAGTTTCTGAATAGAAAAACTGGATTTACTGTTGGATATTTTATTGTGTTCTTGTAAACTCCCAGTTTTCAGATGTGACGACTATCATGTAATATGCAATAAAGAAAATTGCCAGATTAAATACATTATTTGCACGCGTCCTCTTAAACTGGAAGTAAGTTATTTTCTATTTTTATTTTTCCAATATATTTGTGCGATAACTTTATATTAGAACCAATTTCTATATTTTAACATTATCTAAATATATAAACTATCTTTTCTCATTTGATTTGTCATGCCAATTCATTTTATATTAGTTTATTTAGATGTAGTTTTTAATATAAATAAAATCTGATTTTCAGGCACGAGTTGAGGACTGTGAATACCTAAAAGATCAGAGGTGCAAGACAAGGCCTAAGGGCACTTTTCAATAGAGACATATCTTAAATCTTGAAGCCAGCCTTGCTAATGCCTTGCTCTTAGATTTGAAATCTATGGGCTTTTCTATACCTAATATTGATATGAGCGATATTACTTTTGATAAAGCTAAAGTTGTCAGGACGAAGACTAAAGTGAAAGCAACTGCTCAACAGAAACATCATGAAAGTGTAAAAAATCTAATATGTTTTGGGGTTGATGGGAGAACGGATAAGGGCACATATAAAGAAAGTGTGAAGGACAATGGACAGTAAACTATGAAAAAAAAACAACGGATCAGAATACCATTTAATTTTACCAAACAGACACCACATGAATGTAAATATTTGACACATAGAGTTCTCCCTAATAGTGGCGCAACAGGTGTTGTTCATGCAGAGCAACTAGTGGATGTTTTACATGAATTCAACAGCGAGGATCTAATCAAGGCTATCCTTGTTGACAACATTAATGCAAATACAAATTGTGAAGGTGGAATGGTTGCAATTTTAGAAAAAAAAACTTTTTTTTTTAAAATCTTCACAAAATTAGTTGCACTTT
The DNA here is from genome assembly GCF_053919585.1 of Euprymna scolopes. Lineage (NCBI taxonomy): Eukaryota > Metazoa > Mollusca > Cephalopoda > Sepiida > Sepiolidae > Euprymna > Euprymna scolopes. The sequence continues at coordinate 112,529,013 of NC_136484.1, forward strand.
ACACAATAAGGAGCTACCTTTTAGGGCCCTTTTATAAAAAAAAATGGATGTTTGCACAAAATTCCCTACAAAATTCAATGGTCCCCTTGGGGAAATTATTCTCAAATGATTGTCATGATTTACCCCAAATACCATTTTCCACTATTAGCAAAAAAATTTGAAAAATTAATAAAATACATGATCTTAGTTGTGACTAAAGACTCTTGTATTAATTCAAAGTAAGTATTTCTAGAGGTACGGTTGACTCCAGAGTACATCTTTCAAACTGCTTGGCCTAACGTTCACAGGAAACATGAGCTGGAACAATTATATTGAAAACATTGCCAGGGCCGCTGCAAAAAAGGTAGGCTCTCTCTACCGTGCTAGAAAACTACTGACATCTGAAAGTATCCTGTATCTCTATAAGGCCACCATTCGCCCATGTATGGAGTATTGTTGTCACATCTTGGCTGGTGCGTCTACTACTAGTCTCTCGCTCCTAGACAAGGTTCAAAAAAGAATCGCCAATCTGATAGGCCCTGAACTGGCATCTAAGCTTCAGCCTCTGTCCCATCGACGAAACGTTGCGTCCCTCAGCTTGTTCTACAAGTATTTTAATGGTGAATGCTCTGACGAACTGCAGACACTTGGGCCCCCACGAGGCAGACACCCTCAACAAGCCCGACACAAATCCTACCCCCACGCAGTAGAGATCCCTAGATGTAAAAGATCTTTCTACTCCAGTAGTTTCTTCCCCAGAACCGCTGGACTCTGGAATTCCATTCCAGGATCCTGCTTCCCTAACTGTACTGACATGCAGAAGTTCAAGCGCAACGTGAACCGACATCTTGCTGCCCAAATCCCTACATAGTGCCCCAGTAGTTGCTGACTCTGATAGTAGCCCCATACACCAAAGTGGCAATGTGCCTTGTTTGGGGTGAAAATGTAATAAAAAAAGAAAGAAAACAAAAGATATGCCTACCGGAAAATTGGTTATTTATACCAAGAGCAATTGTTAAGTTTCGGCATCAGGCTAATTTTTTTATGAACTCGTCGTGTCTACCCTTAAAAGCTCACAGTAAAACTGCATAATTTAATAATTTTTTATTGTAAATGTGTATGCCACTTGTTAGTTTGAAATTAAAATAAATAATAAACTGCACAATCATCAAATGCAAATTTGTAATATGATTCAGAGGATTAAGCAGCAGCATCATAAAACGAAACAGATCACATTAAGAAATATACAAGGTAATACATTTTGTTTACTGTCTGAAAACATTTTATATTCCATGGTTAACTTTGAAGAAGTTGAAATAAAAGAAGCTTTAAAAATAATTTTGGCCAGTAGGTAAGTAAATATTTATTCATATATGGCTGACTTAATAATTTGTTCAAATTTACAGATTCATTTTTAAAGATTTTATCTGGTTGATAAAGCAGTAGAGAATCAACCAGGAAACATTTTAAAAGAATACCAACCATTAATTTTAATATCACACATTAGACACAATTAATAGATTTAACATTATGTGATATTTTCGAACCACCAATGACGGGAGATAGGCTCACAATAAAACTGCATAATCTAATAAATTTTATTGTAAATGTGTATGCCACTTGTTGGTCTTAAATTAAAACAAATAATAACTTCCACAATCATCAAATGCAAATTTTTAATATGATCCATAGGATTAAGCATCATCATCATGAAATCCAACAGATCACATTAAAAAATAATTAAGAAATACTGCCTTAAAACCTTCTATATTCCATAGTTAACTTTGAAGAAGTTGAAATAAAAGAAGCTTTGAAAATAATTTTGGCCAGTAGGTAAGTAAATATTTATTCATATATGACTTACTTAATAATTTGTTCAAATTTATAGAATCATTTTTAAAGATTTTATCTGGTTGATAAAGCAGTAGAGAATCAACCAGGAAACATTTTAAAAGAATACCAACCATTAATTTTAATATCACACATTAGACACAATTAATAGATTGAACATTATGTGATATTTTCGAACCACCAATGATAATATTTTTTAAAAATGGTTGATATGCAAAAAAAGAGCTAGACTAACCCAAAATTGTTGAAAGTATACACCCTGAAGTAGCAGAATTAGTAAAACCAAATATATCCCCATTTCTCCTGCTGTTGGGGGAAGAGGTGAGGGTGGGTCTCTTTCGAGGAAACCAGAAACATTAATTGTTTTCGTGGCAAAAAAAAAAATCCCGGTTGCTAATTTTATCTTCTCAACGTAAAGTCTTAATTATGAGGAGATTTAAAGATAACGAAAGAAAACCCCAAACAGAAAGTGTTAAGCAAAAACAAAAACAACACAACAACAATACTAATAACAATAATAATAACAACAATAATAGTCACAGCAATAAAAAGGAGAGCAAATATAATCCAAAGAACAACAACAACAACAACAACAATAATAATAATAATAATAATAATAATAATAATAATAATAATTATAATAATAATAATAATTTTAGCAAGAACAATAATCACAGTAAGGTTAATTACAACAGCAATAAACATAAAAATATAATAAAAAATATGAAAATAATAAAAACAAAATAATATCTGTATAAAAGCCAAGTACGTCCAAGGATGGAGTATTACTCCGATACTATCCCATTGGTTACTGTACACACATTACCCCTTATCCCCGAGTGACTTTTCGGCCTTGATAAGTGGTGACTACCTTGTAAAAAAAAAGAACCTGCTGCCACATCTGGGCTGGAGCTTCTAAAAACAGCCTATCCTGCCTTGATAGAGTCCAAAATAGACTTCGTGGCTTAGTGGGGGATGCCCTTTTCTCTTCCCTACAGCCTCTCTCCCACAGAAGAGACGTTGCGAGCCTGTCTTTGTTTTATCGTTATTTCCATGGCAAGTGCTCGTCCGAGCTCCAAGCTTTGGTCCCCCCTCGTCAGTCTTTCACGAAAAACACCGGTCTAGTTGAAACCACTGTCAGCAATTTTCCCCACTCTTTATCTGTGTCTAAATCAAAACATAGATTTTATGAACAAACCTTCTTTCTTAGAAGTGCACGTCTGTGGAATTCTCTTCCATTTGCCTGTTTCCCACCTGACTACAACTTGGATGTCTTCAAGCCCAACATAGACAAATTCCTGATGAATCGGGCCCCTAAAGTAAGACACTTTATCAAATCTCCAATACTAACGATTACAAGGATACTATCCCATTGATCACTGTACACGCAATAACCCATATTCCTGAGTGGCCCACGAGCCTTGGTTATCATGTCAAATATATATATATATATATATATATATATATATATATATATATATATAGCATATTTAGTTTCGCTACAATATTTTTTATTATTTCAAAATCTTTTCTTAATGATATATTTTCTTGATATTTCCAGAGTAAATACGACAACTAATAATAGAAATGAAACATGTTCAACTCATGAGTGTAGGGGTTTTTATATGATGTAATGTGCTTTAGATTAATTGTTAAATCTGGAAGCTTGTCTCAAGCTGAGTCGGTAATGAGGTAACAATTATTAAAGCTTACTATCATCTTGTGTCAGCGAATTTCTGTCTCTGTCTCTGCTCTTATATAAAATCACTTTGTGTGAATTGCTCCCGCATAGGTTCCGAAACGGTTGAGCCTATCTTTTGCGAATTTCACGCAAAGGTAATTTATATGTCTGACAGTGTTCTTAGATATGTTTTATACAAGCGTTCATCCGATAAGTATCGAAAATCGAAAAAAAAAACGATCTTAAAAATAGTCTTTCCCTCTTTTAAATAAAAAAAAAAAGAATCATTTTTACAGAGGAATATTTTACGTTTCACCGGCCAAGGGAAATAATAAAATTTCATCAAATCATTTTCGAAAATCGAAAAAATACGATTTTATTAATAGTATTTCTCTCTTATAGATAAAAAGATTTTTTACAGTGAAATATTTTACGTTGCACTTGCCAAGAGAAATAATAAAATCTGAGCAGATAATTTCAGTTTAAAAAAGAGTTTTCTTATCATCTGGAGATGTAGCTCAGTGGTAGAACATTCCACTACAAATTGAATGATCTCCTGTTCCATCCCGGGTGCACCTCACCATCTTATTTTATTTTTCTCATTAATAAGTTCAATTTACGATAAAAGGAGAAGTACCATTTAAAATCTCCGGAAATCATTTCTTTGTTTGTATATTTTAGAACTAAACATTAATCAGGGATGCCGTTTCCAGGGCATTAATCGTCAAGCCTAATGATTTTCTATGCATTGACCGAACTTGTATTTCAAATGTGATGAATGACGGGATGCAAACAACTCGTGGACACGCCCAAGAGTCACAAGAGCAGAATATAAAAGGTACATTCGATTTTGTATTTATACCCCCCCCAAATGGTTGATGTGCCGTAATTGGAAATATTGAGGCAATTCTTATGTTTTTTTTTTTCTAAATCAGAGTAAATATTGGCAAATCAGGGTGTCATTAAAAACTTTAACGTGAAATGAAATCAAAGTGAATATTTGTCTTGTCCACGGTCGGATCAACATAGAAGCAAGCAGGGTGTCCATGAACAGAGTTTCTTTTTAGGAAACTCCAGAATTCTTGGTTGTTTTAATGGTAGCGCGCCGATAGATAGGAACGGAATTGCTATTTTTAAAAGCAAGACGTACATACCGACGGGTAGATTCTTTGACGCATTCAGAAATATCTGTAAAAAAGAGAAAAAAATACCCTTTTTATAACGAAGTACTTCGCTCACCACTCTTCCATTTTTCAAATTTTAACTGCCTTCATCTTGATCGCCACTGGGCCTAGCGCCATTTTGTTTGCGTTATTTGATTGTCTTTATCTTTTGGCAAATCGATGCATCTGATTTTCTGTTTGTTTAATTACGAGCCACTTATCAATAGCACGTGGGGACATGCTAATTTCCACGCCCACCCTATTTTCTTCTTAGACAGGACCACGTCTATAGTATTATTGTTACTAATAGTAGTATTCGTATTATTAATATTTGTTGTACTGTTATTATTAAGGACATTCACATGTATAGAATGCATTGCAATGCAAACGCATAACGAACAGACTGAAGCAAATTAAGATATAATGGTACAATTAGCAATACAGATTCACCTTTATTGTTACAATATATATAACATTTTTTATATATTTACATATATTTAGTTCTTCCTTGTTGCAGCATGGTCAAATAGAAGATCCATATTGTAATATTTCAGGAAACTACCTTTCGTCAGATATGTATTTGACTTGAAAACGTGTATATTAAAGCTATTTCAAACGCAAGAAATTCCGACGAAAATTTAAAATTAATTTAGTTTTAAAATCTACTTATTCAAATTAAATAATATAGTTCTTTTGTTAATACTCAATATTATTTATTTGTTTCATTTTTCGTGTATTTCTGACATCGTAAAGCTTAATAAATTTGTAGGTTCATTTGAAAAATGAACTTTCATGAATTAATTAATTTTATATTTTCTTATTGGATAATTGATTTCATTAAACTATTACGTACAGTTATATTTATGCATACTTTCCACATTAAGCGTAATTGCGTCGAATTTAGAATGAAAAATGCTGTCATTTACACACGCATACATGTACATGTATTATATATATATATATATGTGTGTGTGTGCGCGCGCGCGTTTAATATAAATGTGACTTTGTCTATCTGCGGAAAGGTATCTACCAAACAGCATTGTTAATGTTTATCTACAGACTTAAAACTTGATTTATGGGGTATTCGGACTTATCGCACAAAACCAATGTGTTTTATAGCCGGAAACTAGCAGTTCAGCCCGGCTTTGCTCGGGCCCTATGTACTGTTCATAAGGTTATGTGCATATGCATATATTAAAAAGTGTGAATATGTAAAGTAATGTCTTTCTGCATAATAGCCTTCATTAACTACCATAGAGAAAAGACAGACAGACATTTTCACTTTTATAGATATATATATATATATATAGATAGATAGATAGATTAGATGCAATATATGGTAATGATTTCGCTACCACCGAGAATCGAAACCAAAACGTTCAGCTCACGATTTATTTTGCCTTTGTCGTCAATGACTAGGCTATGAAGACATGTTTGCTGCAATATTTTCGGGCTAGAACCCAAATATAAAGTTTTGCATGGATTCAAATACCTTATATATGAAGATTCATGTCTGCAGACCAAAACCTATAGGAGGAGTTTGGTAGGCAAAATTTGTTAAACAAAAATATATACGTATACATAAATATATATGGAAACAATTTTGTGTTTACTGTAAACTTTTTAGGAAAATATTACGCAAGTATAAATCATGTAGAATATCTGCATGAATATAATTACACGTAATAGTTAACTAAAGATGATTATCCCATTAGAAAACCGAAGCAACTAACAGGGGATTAATTTAAATGAATGTTTAAAAGAATATGCAAATTAGCTAAATCTTTTGCTAATGAATGCAATTCCCAAACCCATATATAAGAAAATTGTATTTTCTTTTTAAATAAATAGAAAAGAGGGGTTTTGATATGAATATCACACAAAAGAAAAACGAATTTATAGGAGTAAAGATAGATTAGTTGCTAACGGGTCAACATTGAGAAAACAAAAATTAGCAGTTAAACATATGTGTATAATCTATTCATGCGCAAATACATATTTATACGTTTAAAAACGTTAATTTGTAATGCTTTGATATGCATGTATCGGTATCACATAATGATAGCGAATATCACTAATGGTCTTAATGTTTTAGTTTCGATTCAAGCTGATGGTACACAAGTTAATAATAGTTTGAACTTTTTTAAATTACTAATACTAATAATTCATATAAAATTTGCATTATCCATATATTAATACGGTAGCAAGTGTGTTGTTTTGTACGTCACGCTTACTTTTTTTTTCTTTCGAGTGACTATCGTTTTATTGTTATGACTAGGACTATGACAACATAATATGCTTATCATTGTTTTGACTCTCGAGTATATACCCGACACAGTTAATCAACTGAGAACCACATCACTCTATATATAAGCATATAAGATATCTAGGGATACACACTCGAGAGTCCAAGCAATAAAAAGAATATGCTGTTTCCTAGCCCTAGTTACGACCTTCCATTGTTGTAATGAATAATTTTACCAGGAATTCTTCCTAAGTTTTGGATTGGGTTTCGATTATAGCTGAAGGAACACGAGTTTATATATATATATATATATATATATATATATATATATATATATATATATATATATATATATATATACAGAGTAAGAGAGAGAGAGAGAGTAAAAAAGCCAATGAAGGGGGTTGAACTTAAATAGAATCTTTTTTATTGTTTTCTTTCTGTAATTTTAAAATTATCTGATTAACACATTGGAAAGTTTTTTTTTTTAAATGTAAAATTCAAACAATATTTATGAAAAATAATGTGTATAAATCTTGCCCATTTTCAGCTTCGCATATTTGTGTTATTTCCAAAACATTATACAAGGCAGTTTGCATGATCTTGTGATTGCGATTTAACGCCCTCATATCGTTCTTGATGTTTTCTTTCAATTCTTGCAGGATTTGGAATTTGTTAATATAAACCCTTTCTTAAAGATATCTCCACGAGAAAAATGTCGGGATAGTCAAGTCTGCGGAAGGTGGTGGCCATTTGACATTGCCATAGCGAAAGATAATGTTGGCACCAAAGCATTGTCTAATTTTGGAAAACAATTCAACAACTTGCGTACATTGTAATCTTTCTTCATAATTTATGCTTCAGGATGCACCCAAGTCATATAGATATATATTTTTATTTTGGAAATCACAACTTAATAATATATAACAACCGTAGAAAACTGAGTCTATTAAAATATTTACGAAATCTGCATGAATCGAAATATCATATTTAAGTGTATTTTACATATGAAAAAGTCGGCTGTGGAATTTCCACAAGTCCCGCTAATAAGAATAAATGCGCAATTTGCATAAATTAAAATATCACATGTATGCTTATTTTACGATCTCATATATATATATATATATATATATATAGGACTATCCACTTATCTTGTGCTTCCTTTTTAAAATTAAATATGTTTTTAACTCTTTTTCAAGATGTCTTTTAATATGTTTTATTAATCATTTGTTCATATTATAAGCTCTATTTCCTTTTCGGTTTTATTAAGCTTTTACATCTGGTTGAGATTACTTTACTTGTAAATATTAACTCTTTAATATTTATGTATATATTTTAAGTTTACCATTTTGATTACCTTGGTAAACTTATTGTAATTTTTATTTTATATATATATATATATATATATATATATATATATATATATATATATATATATGTATGTATATATAAGGACATTTTTCCCAAAGGTTTAATATTGTTAAATATATTAACCAGTGGAAATGTGCATATATCAATAAAGATTAAGGTGAATTGATTGCAGGATACCATTAATAACATGATAAAAACATGTTCAGGTAGTACTAACCTTGTATTTCTTTCAATAAGTCTGATAAGGATTAAACCTCGAAAATGTTTGAACAATGTAAAGTTAAAAATTATCTAGTTGATGTCGAAACAATTATAACTTCCGAAAAAATACAAATATGATGTAATCGTTTTCCTTGTTGGTTTGGTTTTTGCAAGTATATATATATATATATATATATATATATATATATATATATATATATGTGTGTGTGTGTGTGTGTGTGTGTGTGTGTGTGCTTGTATAGGTCCGATCCAAGTACATACATACACAATTGGCGCGATATCCTTTCGCATATAGCTTCATAATAATAATAAATATTTAAAAGTAACTTTTCTCAACACTTTACTTAAGTCATCACGGTAAATCCGATTGCCTAATTGCACACCCACGGCATTAATTCGAAGGATGATATGCAGAATCATACTTTTCTTAGCAGTATTACTTAATGTGATGATGTTACCCCCCGAGCGAACTCGAACCCGGCAAGCCGAGCCGATAAGCCGAGCCAGTAGACCACACCCCGTGTTTTTGTACATTTATTTCATATATACTCACTTATTAAGAATAATGCAGTCGTAACAGTCACTTGAAGCTATTGGGTTTTAAACATTTACATTTCTTGAAACGTAACTATTAAATGCAAGAAAATCGCAAAGAACATTTTACAACAGTTAATATAAAACTGAAAAAGAAGACGTTGCAATAATCAACTGATAAGATATTTTTTTGTTCATAATTTAAGTCAACTGACTTTTTTCATAACTCATATCTCATTTTATTTTTACTCCGTCTCTTTTTCAACACATTTAAAACATTAAAGAGCTCTGAAACTATGGGATTTACATCCTATCACCGAAGAGCGACAGTGATGTCTCCGTTGTCAAAGCGATTGAATGTTAAGACAAATAAAAAAATAAATTAAAAACAAAAATAAATAGACATAGTGGAAAAGATAGTTTTTAAGATTAGAACAAAAATAATTAAAAGTATATATTTCATAAAAAAAAACAGAACAAAGGAATTAGAAACTTATGTAGATGAAATTTCCTTACAAAAAATTGACAACAAAACTCTTTTTTTTTTTTAATATCCTCTTCCTGGGTTGTCTTTTAAAAAAATAAAATTGTGCGACCCGGGATTTTTTATAAATGGCTTTGTCCATCGATATGCAGCAATTTCATCGATTGGTCATACTTCCGTTTAAAATGCCTATTTCATCGCTCAAAATGAATCTTGATTGAACATATCTAATATTGTTGTTTAAGAATCTATATAAAAAGTTATATATTTCTGTAGGTTTGCCATTAATGTTTGGTATAGAAATATTTCCGGCGTGTCACGTTTCTATTTAGAATAGCATTTCAATCTCTACAATGCAAATTGAACGGGTGAAGCTTATAGATACGTTTAAAATCCTTATAAAATGTTATATCTGTGTGTCACTCTGACATTATAAAGTTTGGTATAGAATTTTCGTGGGTCTGTCACGCTTTCTATTTGTATTAACATCACTAAACCACTTGGTTGAATAGGTGTAACTTACTATAGATGCGTTTAAAAATCTATGTGAAAAGTTACATATATCGGTTGGTATGGCACTATTACGTTTGTTTCATTAATTTCGTTCGTCCATCACGCTTTCATTTGTATTATCCTCGCTTAAAACTCAAATTGAATGGACGTATCTTATTGGAGATGTTGGAGCAACTCTGTAATGAGCTATGTCTATCGGTTGACCCGTTATAATTCAGTAATATGGTTGATTATACCGTAGTACATTTAAGGTATGTAAGTGTGGCAGGGTTTCCATATTATAAATTCTTCGATCGGGAGATCCTATTTATCAATAAAAGATGATAGACAGTTATAACATGCTACGAAACTTTAAATTAGTATATAGAGACGCTAATTTAATGTTCAGAGTATTTTATCAACTTCCATTCTTCTTTTTAATAAATAGGATCCCCCGATCACTGAAAACACAATGTGAAAAATATTTTTTTTAAAAAGTCAAATAAAATAAATGATGTCGTTTTCGGCCGCACCTGAAACTAAAATATACCTTCATGGCCTTCTGGCAAGGATTCATGAGTAGTATATGTTCTGTTCAACAGTGGTATAGTTATATCATAGGGGTTCCGTAAGCGCCGGGCGTCCATATAATGTAAATATTTCACAGACTCCTTTAAAGATATTGGAGACAAACCGTAATAACCGGATGTAATCTGACGTTACATTAACCATGTTACATAGGTAAACACTTGTACAGTTTTAAAGAAAAGACTACAATAATATCGCGGGGTTTCTATTCACGTTGAAAGTTCACAGAATGACCAACAATAATATATTTCATATGAAAGATGCTGCTGTGTCATTTCCGCAGGTCCCTCTATGATAGTTGATTTCATAGTATGCTTAAATTAAAAATAGTATTTCCTTCATTTTGTAACGATTAAGTTTGAAAAAAAATATTTAAATTTACCTGTCGCTTTAAGGTGCATGGTTAGATGCCTTTTTGCATCCCTATTAGAAGGTTCACCCAACAGCAATTTATATATATATATATATATATATATATATATATATATATATATATATATATATATATATATATATATATACAGGGTGTCCCAGAAGTCGCGCACCATATATTTATATCTATATTTTTTTTGTTTCAGATTTTATTCGATATGGGCGAGAAATTAACAATGCAAGAAAGAGTTAAATTGATTTTTATGTTTGGAAGAGATGGGGGCTACATACCGCTCGGTAGCTAAAGAATTCAACTGCACTCATCCCGAGCGAGAAAAACCATTGAGCCATACCACTGTCTGCCGTTTGATCAAACGTTTCCGAGAAACAGGTTCAGTTGCTGACCGCAAGAGACGTGGTCGACGAAAGAATGTAACTGACGAGGAAACATCAACTGTGGTTTTGGCGAATGTTGCTAGAAGCCCCGTGAAATCAGTAAGGAGAATAAGCCAGGAGCTTACGATTAGCAAATCATCAGTACATCGTATTCTTAAAACACAGAAATAAAGAAATAAAGAGAGTCGATGCATGTATTCAGGCTGGAGGTGAACAATTTGAGTATCTATAGCGATTTTGATTAATAAAATTGATATTCATTGATATTCATATTTGTTTTTATATAAATCTACATTGTGCGCGACTTCTAGGACACCCTGTATATATATATATATATATATATATATATATATATATATATATATATATATATATATATAGACGGACAGATAGATAGATATATTATAAGTATAAATAAAACTGTAAATTAGAAATTTATATGTTTAAATTTATTTTTCGACAGAATGCCTCCAATAAAATAGGGGTGAAATATTCTAATTCCGCGGAGTTTCAAATAATGTAGTTTTCTTCTCGTCAAAGGAGAAAAACTGGTTAGCAGATTATATACAAGTTAGAAAAGCATTTCATCCAAGGCATGAAAATTGTTAAACAGAATGGGTTTACTATAGGCTTTAAGAATGAAGGTACAAGATTCGATTTGAAATTTATTTATCTTCAAAGTGCACTTTTATAAATTTTACAAAGTAAGGTATAAAAATTTAATTTAAATTGAACCAAAAAATTACCTTGGATTTATTTTAGGAAATGTACATTCTGTTGCACTTAAAAAAAAATAATTGAAAAGTTTATATCTACATCATTAATTGCTGGATGAAAGGTAATGTTTTTAAATTGCAACAAAATGTACATTACATCAAATAAATCCAAGGTAACTTTTTGATTCAATTTAAATTAATAATATGGTTGACGAGAGCCTAATATTATTTACCGTTAACTGGTTCCCCTTGTGTTAGACTTAAAACGGACGGTATCAATGTTTTTCTGAACTTCTGTACAGTTTTAAATAAATACATATTAAGCTCCTGCATTTAAACTTTTTCTTTGTGATCGAGCATTTTGATAGAATTCTTTCCGCAAAACAGTGAACATATATGTATATATATATATATATATATATATATATATATATATATATATATGTGTGTGTGTGTGTGTGTGTGTACATATCTCTCTCTCTTTCTCTCTCTCTATATATATACACACACACATATATATATATATATATATATATATTTAATGATAGGACGATTTTAATATGTTTTGGATTACGATATAATTACAAACATGTTCTGTACTCATGATTCCAATACAATGCTCGATTCCGATTACTGTTTTGACTTCACATATTTAGTTATAGAGTTGTTGTTGTTTTTTTTAATTACTCTTAAACCTCATCGATTATAAAACTATATCTTTGAAACGTAAAAATCTACTCGTGGGAGGCTAATCTATAAATGTTAATCTTACTGCCGCTTGAAAAATCAACACAAATTTTTTCATTTTATCAGCAATAGCAAAAGAAATTAAATGCAAAACTATCGTTTTCGGCATCAGAAAAAAGGCAGAAAAATTTTCCGGTGCCGATATTGAAAAAGTTCTGATTATTCCGATGCTGGTTGTGACTCCGAGTAATCGTCCCAACACTTATATATATATATATATATATATATATATATATATATATTTATATATATATATATATATATGTGTGTGTGTGTGTGTGTGTATATATATATATATATATATATATATATATATATACACACATATATATAAAGTTATAAAATATATATGGCGATTAAGCTACACAGAATATTCCGCGTTTCATCCACGCTAGGAGTCATCGCGGATGAAACGCAGAATATTTTGTGTAGCTTAATTGCCATATATATTTTATAACTTACTACCTAGGTCTACCTACGTACTGAGCACTATTGAAGTAAATACTTAATGTTTACGCATAATTTATACTTTCGTATATTAATTTATGTGATTAAATGAATCAGTTATATATATATATGTATATTAAGTTTATTTATACAAACATTAATGGCTACATATGTGCATACATGTTTCTGTAGTTACCCGTGCTAAGGTAGATTACGTCTCAGGCCATTAATTATTTTCAAAGATAATTCATGGCATGAAGCATAATCTACCTTAGCACGGGTGATTACAGAAACATATAGGCACATATTTAGCCATAAATGTTTGTATAAATAAACTTAATATACCTGCTCCGTTTACTCATTGAGCATTTTTTGGTAGACACACGTCGTTTCATTGGATGTACCTCTAGGAAACTAAACTCTTCCGCCATAATATATATATATATATATATATATATATATATATATATATATATATATATATATATATATAGTTTCCACATACTCGTTTTTGCAATATGTATGGTTCATCAGCTCGGCTGACTATACCAGCGCTCGGACACACAACAACAGAATATATATATATATATATATATATATATATATATATATATATATATATATATATATATATATATATTATTTTTAAAATTTCAAATAGTATTTTTATCACTAACAGCGCAGATTAAATAAACGCGTCTTAAAGAATATCCGCTTCATAATTTTCTTTTAAAATAAAAAAAAAATATAGAAAAACCTATACAAAATATGGAAGACCAACAAACGCCGAAGAAGTGGCATCAAGGGAGGTAATCTAATAATTGGGAAGTATACTGTTTGTGACGACTCATATAGAATTTATTACAGGGTTACTTTCTGATAAATGTCGTTGTTTTTCTACTTATGTTTTTGCTTTTTTTGTGTGTGTGCCCGATTCTCCCTTTCGCTCTCTGTACTGCGCAGTGGGAGTGTTGGGTTAAGAGGGGTCTGAAAAACGGATATGATAGACTGATTGAGATGGATTGGTAGGGTAAAGGTGGCGTTACGGGAGCAAAGAGAAGACGAGGAAGATAAATACTTACTTAGATAACATAGATAAATAAATTAATAAGTAAGAGGTTCCGCGAGAAACGATGACAATATGATGTTTGTTATCGAAGAAAAGAGGGAAGGAGGCAGAGTAAATACGGAGGAATGAAAAGAGAAAGAAATATACGGGAAAATCAAGGAATAATGAATGGATGAAAGAAATGGAAAAAAGAAGAACGAATGAAATAATTTATGAAATGGAGTAACAAAATAAGAATGCGATAATGAATAATGAATGAGAGAAACAGTGAAATGGAGGAATGGAAGTGATAAAAAAAAAAGAATGGAATTGATTGAAGAATAAAAAAAGAAAATGAAACAAATGCGGATATGAGTAAAGAAAGAAACAAATGATGAAATATATTGAGGAATAACGATGGAACAAAAGGATGGAATTCATGGAGGAATAAAAAGATGTCGAAAATTGGGAAATGAAGAAAATACACTGGAATGGCAGAAATGGAGGAATAACAAGGGAGAGTATAAATTAATTCATGGAGTAATATAAAGAGACTGTGAGAAATTGGGAAATAAAAAAAGAAACACTGAAACAATGACAGGAATGAAGGAATGAAAATGGAGAGCAAGAATAAATTCATGGCGGAAGTAAAAGAAATACATGGTGAAATGAAGAATAAGCAATGAAATCAGGAAGTAAATCTAAGAATGGAAAAAGAAAAAGTCAGAATGAAATTTCTTGAGGAATGCAAAGACAGTGAGGCAAATGGGGAAATGAAAAGAAAAACTGAAATAATTAAAGAAATATGGGAAAGAAAATAGAAAATAAGGGTAAGATACATTATGGAATATAAAAAATAATAAAACAAATGGGGAAATGAAGAAAGAAAAATATAATAAAAGAAATTAAGGAATAAATAATGAATAAAATGAAAGAATAAATAAATTAATGATGAACTAGAAAGAAGATGACATTAATAAATAAATGTATACAAAAATATTCGATAGAAAATGGAGGACAAAAAAAAATGATGAAAGTGATGGAGGAACGGAAACAGAAATTGACAGAAAAATGAAGACAAAGAACGAAATTAAAAATGGAAGAACGGGATAAACGATAAGAAAAGAGAAAAGAATTCATGGATAAATGAAGACAAAACCCGAAATGTAAATGGAGGAATAAAGTGTGAAAGAAAGAAATAAGAAAATAAATTGAGGAATGGGGAAAGGAAAAACTAACTAATGAAAGATGTGGACGAGTCAAAAGCGGGAAGACAAAATACGAAAATGACCGAAATAATAAAAGAAATGAGGAAACTATAGCAGTAGAAAGGGATAATAAAGGGAAGAAAATTGGGGAAAATAGAGTGAGAGAACAAAATAATGATAAATAGATGGCCAAACGAAGACCAAAAAAAAAAAAAAAAAAGAGAGAAAAGTGTGTATAAATAGAGAGAATCGGACGAGAAAGAAAAGAAAATAATTAATTATTTTTCTCTCGGTTTAATCACCAGGAAACGATTAAAATCTATATAGAGAAATAAGAAAGGAAATTGAAGAAATGGAGAGATAAAATGGACGAATGATGAAAGAAAAGAAAATACAGGAAATAATGAAGACACAGAAGGAAAATAGATACAAACCTATACTTATATATAAAAGGGACCATTGCGTGTGCGTGTGTTTGCTTGTGTGTATGTGTGATTCCAACCCATATGGACGCATAAACAGTTGAGCCCATTTAAAAAAATACACAAATGCATTCTTATGTGGTTGGGGGTGTTTTTATGCACGTTTTGTATCGGAATATCTCAAATAATTATCAAAAATATAATCGTAAATATCTGATTACGAAAGGAACAGTCTGATTTTAACAAAAGTTAACACCTTTATATAATCTCACATCACAAGTGCAATTGAGAAGTTTTATCACCGCCGAAGCATACAGTGTAAAAGCGTAAAAAAAATCAACAGAGGTTTCTTTAATAGGACAAAGACGCGTTGGAAATGAATGTTTCTGCTTAAAGCACAATTGAAGCATGATACATGACCTGTGTATTTTAAACTTTAATTCAAGCCATTATACAAACGTAATTAAAAAAAAATCACTAGTATGCTATCTATAGTGTAATGTAAACTACAATGCTTTGTAGACTAAGTCACTGCAAAGATGCATGTAAAACGTTGGTGTACAACACTAGATCAACGGCAGAAAATCGGTCGATTTGATTGAACAAATGTGCGTTTTTATCGATTTTAATGATAATAAATGTATTGCCAGTGTGAAACATTGGTTGGTCTTTATTAAATCCCGGGCACTATCGGGTCTTCCTGCTTGTAAATAAGTATAAGGAAATAGACAGATGGCACATAATACATAGAGAAAACAAAATACATAAATAAAGAATGACGTGAAAGAGAAATGGATAAAGAAACGTCAGAAATAGGGGATTTAGGGAGAGAGGGAGAGGGAGAGGGAGAGGGAGAGAGAAAGAAAGAAACAGAGAGAGAGAGAAAATGAGATAGGCAGACAAAAAGACGAACACTAATAAATAGATAGCAAAACGAAGACAACAAAGGAAAAAGTGTGTATAAATAGAGAGAGAGAGAGAAAGAAAGAAAGAAAGAAAGAGAGACAGACAGAGAATAATAATAAAAAAAATTGAGAAACGAAGAAGGAAAATAAAATTGAATGTCGATGAAAAGCAAACAGAAAAGAAAGAAAATATAGTGTAAATAAGGGAAAAAACCAACACACGAAGTAAAATATCAATGTTTTTTTTTTGTTGTTTTAATTTCTTTTAGTCGAAGTTCTCAGAAATGCAAAGCCCACTACCTGGGGCTAACACTCGAACTCTATATGAAATACATAGATATTTGAATGTCCCATTAAAGTTCCTTATCTATCAAACACAGAGTTAGTAAAAAAGTTTAGAACATAATTTTCCTCTCCTTAATCGACTATTTTCATATGTTATATCTTTCTTGTGGTTTACTAGTTTAATTGAATTCTAGGAAAAGAATTCGTCTAGTCTGGTGGAATGCTGCTACCTGAGGTAAAATTACTTTGAGATGGTGCACTGCTCCTCATAAAAGAGTGGGTTTTTCTATAGAGAGGAGATCTATTTAAGCTCCAACTACTGAGTGATTTGGAAAATTTGCGCATGGTTAAAATCAAGGAAAATGAATCCTCATGTCAGGGTTTCCTGGCAAACCACTCTACAGAGACGCCGTAGAGACTTGCGGATAATATCTAGTAGGCATACAAGTTTCTCTCTAGTAAGCATTCAAGTTTCTCTCTAGTAAGCATTCAAGTTTCTCTCTAGTAAGCATTCAAGTTTCTCTCTAGTAAGAATTCAAGTTTCTCTCTAGTAAGCATTCAAGTTTCTCTCTAGTAAGCATTCAAGTTTCTCTCTAGTAAGCATTCAAGTTTCTCTCTAGTAAGAATTCAAGTTTCTCTCTAGTAAGAATTCAAGTTTCTCTCTAGTAAGCATTCAAGTTTCTCTCTAGTAAGCATTCAAGTTTCTCTCTAGTAAGCATTCAAGTTTCTCTCTAGTAAGCATTCGAGTTTCTCTCTAGTAAGCATTCAAGTTTATCTCTAGTAAGCATTCAAGTTTCTCTTTAGTAAGCATTCAAGTTTCTCTCTAGTAAGCATTCAAGTTTCTCTCTAGTAAGCATTCAAGTTTCTCTCTAGTAAGCATTCGAGTTTCTCTCTTGTAAGCATTCAAGTTTCTCTCTAGTAAGCATTCAAGTTTCTCTCTAGTAAGCATTCAAGTTTCTCTCTAGTAAGCATTCAAGTTTCTCTCTTGTAAGCATTCGAGTTTCTCTCTAGTAAGCATTCAAGTTTCTCTCAAGTAAGCATTCAAGTTTCTCTCTAGTAAGCATTCAAGTTTCTCTCTAGTAAGAATTCAAGTTTCTCTCTAGTAAGCATTCAAGTTTCTCTCTAGTAAGCATTCAGGTTTCTCTCTAGTAAGCATTCAAGTTTCTCTCTAGTAAGCATTCAAGTTTCTCTCTAGTAAGCATTCAAGTGTCTCTCTAGTAAGCATTCGAGTTTCTCTCTCGTAAGCATTCAAGTTTCTCTCTAGTAAGCATTCAAGTTTCTCTCTAGTAAGCATTCAAGTTTCTCTCTAGTAAGCATTCGAGTTTCTCTCTAGTAAGCATTCAAGTTTCTCTCTAGTAAGCATTCAAGTTTCTCTCTAGTAAGCATTCAAGTTTCTCTCTAGTAAGCATTCAAGTTTCTCTCTAGTAAGCATTCAAGTTTCTCTCTAGTAAGCATTCGAGTTTCTCTCTTGTAAGCATTCAAGTTTCTCTCTAGTAAGCATTCAAGTTTCTCTCTAGTAAGCATTCATGTTTCTCTCTAGTAAGTTTTCAAGTTTCTCTCTTGTAAGCATTCGAGTTTCTCTCTAGTAAGCATTCAAGTTTCTCTCAAGTAAGCATTCAAGTTTCTCTCTAGTAAGCATTCAAGTTTCTCTCGTAAGCATTCAAGTTTCTCTCTAGTAAGCATTCAAGTTTCTCTCTAGTAAGCATTCAAGTGTCTCTCTAGTAAGCATTCGAGTTTCTCTCTAGTAAGCATTCAAGTTTCTCTCTAGTAAGCATTCAAGTTTCTCTCTAGTAAGCATTCAAGTTTCTCTCTAGTAAGCATTCGAGTTTCTCTCTAGTAAGCATTCAAGTTTCTCTCTAGTAAGCATTCAAGTTTCTCTCTAGTAAGCATTCAAGTTTCTCTCTAGTAAGCATTCAAGTTTCTCTCTAGTAAGAATTCAAGTTTCTCTCTAGTAAGAATTCAAGTTTCTCTCTAGTAAGCATTCAAGTTTCTCTCTAGTAAGCATTCAAGTTTCTCTCTAGTAAGCATTCAAGTTTCTCTCTAGTAAGCATTCGAGTTTCTCTCTAGTAAGCATTCAAGTTTCTCTCTAGTAAGCATTCAAGTTTCTCTTTAGTAAGCATTCAAGTTTCTCTCTAGTAAGCATTCAAGTTTCTCTCTAGTAAGCATTCAAGTTTCTCTCTAGTAAGCATTCAAGTTTCTCTCTAGTAAGCATTCAAGTTTCTCTCTAGTAAGCATTCGAGTTTCTCTCTAGTAAGCATTCAAGTTTCTCTCTAGTAAGCATTCGAGTTTCTCTCTAGTAAGCATTCAAGTTTCTCTCTAGTAAGCATTCAAGTTTCTCTCTAGTAAGCATTCAAGTTTCTCTCTAGTAAGCATTCAAGTTTCTCTCTAGTAAGCATTCAAGTTTCTCTCTAGTAAGCATTCGAGTTTCTCTCTTGTAAGCATTCAAGTTTCTCTCTATTAAGCATTCAAGTTTCTCTCTAGTAAGCATTCAAGTTTCTCTCTAGTAAGCATTCAAGTTTCTCTCTTGTAAGCATTCGAGTTTCTCTCTAGTAAGCATTCAAGTTTCTCTCAAGTAAGCATTCAAGTTTCTCTCTAGTAAGCATTCAAGTTTCTCTCGTAAGCATTCAAGTTTCTCTCTAGTAAGCATTCAAGTTTCTCTCTAGTAAGCATTCAAGTTTCTCTCTAGTACGCATTCAAGTTTCTCTCTAGTAAGCATTCAAGTTTCTCTCTAGTAAGCATTCAAGTTTTTCTCCTTTTTGTTTTATTGTATGTTCATTAACTCTTAAAATTCCACATGATCTAAAACTATATGGGAATACTATAGTAAGTATTTTAACTTAAAATTTTTATCTATAGTACTTCTATGGAATTAAAACATTACATCACAAAGAAAATGGTGATTTGTTTGCAAAAAAAAAAAAACAAGGAAAATGAACAAGGATTTATTTATGAAAAATATTATTTAATATATAGTTTCTTTTTTCATATTCAAAAATGTGTTATATTTTGAAATATTATCCATAATAACAACCGCAAGATCGCTCGATTATGAGTTAACTCGCTGACTTAATTCGCGAAGTTGTTGATGTAAAAGTTTGCTTTGAGATATCCCAACATGAAAATGGCAGGTTTAGTGAAGTCTAACGAACGTGTAGATCAGTTGACATAGCAAACCTTTTCATCTTTGTTGGGTATACTGAGATTATAAACCAAAAACATTCTGTTTATCGTGTTATGAAATAGGTCGAACAGAATAAATTATCTGTCTATCGATCTAGTTATCTGTCCATCTCGATCTATCTATCTATCTAACTGGAGATTTAGAAAAGAGATGGATATGATGATGTTTTTATAAAACCTGTCAAAATATGAAAACCTAGATCATAGACAAGTTTACCGGAAGGTCTGGTCAGCTGATCGGATCTACGTGGGAGTCACGTGATCAGGTTAGCTGGAGATCAGCGAATTGGAACTTGGAATTGAAGCAGAGCGGATGGGCTTTACGGTTGTCTCTCCTTCTCTCTTTCGAGTGAGTGACGTCTCTCTCAATGTAGTCTGTTAAAACACAAGCAAAGAAACTCACTTTCCATTTTCATCTGCGTGACATCATGGAAAGTGAAATAAAAACTAATATGAAAACCAACTGGCATTCTTGGAGTGGATGTCTTTCGTTCAAAACGTTTCAACCATCTCCAAGAACAAGATGAAGTCAGGATGGACCAAGTTCAGTGAGCAGAGAAGAAAAAGCTATGTCGAAGATACAGGTATGACCCACACACGCACGCATATGAACATTAGACGATCACTCAACGTAAAACGGGTTCACAAAATGAAGAATCAACAATCGATATTTAGTAACACATTTAGGACAAGTCACAAACAAATACGAAACGTATACACGCGTTTACATTGGTGCCGTTTTTGGCACCCCATTATATAACAACCGCCCTCTATGTAAACGCTTTTAATGTAAAAAATGAATCTTTGCATTTTGATTATCAATTACCAAGAGTGCTACATTCCTTTTACGCTATATTTCAGCCGTTTATTCCTGGACTAGAGAGCTCACCTATCGGCGAGGAATATATATTCAAGGTTAAACATATCAAAAAAGTAAAAACCACTGAATTTCACGAGGTTGTTGATTGTGTTCAATAAAAAGAGCAGAATATTATTTTATTCAATTTAGATAAACAAAATTACCATTAGTTGCTAGGATAAATCTACTGTCACCTCTTTTCAGACTGAAACAGTAGATTTATTGTAGTGAATAATAGTAACTTTGTTTACCTAAATTTGATAAAATGATAATGTAATATAATATATTGGTTTTTCTAAAGCGCTGATGAAGCTGTCTTGTTCAAGTTATAATTCGATGAACAATAATATTCTTATATGCCAACATTGTGGGTCGAAAAATTGTACGCACTGTGGTAACCCAAAAATAAAGAAATTTCCAAACGTGAGTGCATCTATCTTTATTAACGTGCTATATTGAACGAAAATACTTATACTTCCAGCATTGTACTATTGACCTATTTTAACGAGAACATTACGTTATTATGTAATCACTGATCCAAGTATTTAAATTACAAATAAACATAGTATATATATATATATATGTGTGTGTGTGTGTGTGTGTGTGTGCGCGTGTGTGCGCGCGTGTGTGCGCGCGTGTATGTGTGCGTGCGTGTATGTGTGCGTGTGTATAGGTATATATATATATATATATATATATATATATATATATATATAGTAAGGAATTATGATATATTTATTGCAATGCTACACAGAGGCGTCTGCGATTAATCACCGTAGTAGTCAGATTAAGCATTGGCGAGCCCCTACAAGGTAGTATCTGTGTAGCTTGATTACCATCTCTATATATATATATGCATGTATATATATATATATATATATATATATATATAAATATATATATATATGTATATAAATATATATATATATATCTTCATACCTTACTAACTAGCTTAGGTATTGAAATAAATACTGAAAATATATACATAATATATTGTATCCCTTTATAATATTTAATGCGTAAACATGAAAGAATATATACATGTATATATATATGTGTATATATATATACATACATATATATGTGTATATATTAGTCATCGACACACACACACACACACACACACACACACACATATATATATATATATATATATATATATATATATGTATATGTATATATATATCGTTTCAAACTAATCAACCAATCCTGATGGTCTGATAAAAATACTTCTGGTATCTATTCTCGCCAAGCCACTGCATAGTTAATGAAATTAATATAGTTTTAGTTTTCAGTGAAACATAGGGCAATTTAAGTAATCTTGAAAAAAAATAGGTAACTTGAAAAAAAAAGATGGCTTCTGTTGATGATAAGCGTGCAAAATTAATTAGAAAGATTGTTTCACAGAAAGCAAAAAAAAAAAAAAAAAAAAAATCCAAAGAAATAAACTAGTAAAATTGCAAGACAGTTAATCTCGATTTTTTCGAGTTTTGTTCTTCAAAAAGTGTTTTCATTATAAAGTCTTTTCGCTCTCCCGACGGGCATCAGCCATCGAAAAGAACCTCCACGGAGAGATGATTCTCTGCTCTCACACGTCCGCCTTCTCTCCTCCTTCGTTTGCCAAACAATCGATTATCCTTTTTCTCCTTTGGTTTGTCAGTAACGTAAAACCAGCCGAATAGTTTTGGAAAAAGACGAAACAGAGCTGAGTCGTTAATAAAGAAACAACTAAAATTGTTCATCAGTAACAAACAAGCTCAATGAGGTATTCTTCTATAATATAAATCTCACCTGTCTGTTTAAATGTATGTATGTATGTATGTATGTTTACATGACTGCCTTAAGCTTTCGACAGAAGCGACGGATTTTTACGCGATCGACACAGTTTTGAAGCTCGACCCTTCGAACGATAAATATATAAAAATTGGTTAAACACATTAATTCCTTCACCCTCTACTGAGCACAGAGAGGGGTCGCTTTTTTCGCCGATATATTTGAAAGTTACCCCCTCTTTTCGATTGGGTAGCCTTAATTTAAACATTCGTCTCTTCCGTTCTGGCGATGAGTGCAACGTTTTTGTTTTTTAGGTTATTTCCTCCTTCACGGAACAGGCTCGAGATTGCCTTTCTACTACCACTTTTTTTTTTTGTTGCTCAACACACACCTCCAAACGGCCGGGTAAGGGCGGGTACCCAGGCTCGTAAATAATAAACATAATAAACTGTGTTTGTCAGCCACGAGGAAACAATAGTCTATTGTTAATGAACAAACCAACAAACCATGATGTTTACGAAAAAAATAATTATAAAAGCGAAATAACACAACATTATATCGTTAATAAAGAAATAGAAAATAAAAACACGAACGCTTGTTAGTAATGAAGAAACGAAACAAATTAAAACAGAAAATAACCTTTAACGAAGAAAATAAAGTTAACGTAAAATAAAATACACATAATAAACATGAAACAAGTGAAGCATGCATGGTCCCCCGTGTGTGCACAGTGAACGAGAGATAAAAACATGACTAAGTTCAGCATTTATCCCTTCTCCCGGTTAGCCCCCAAAGTTCCCAGTCAACGTTAAACTCTCGTAAAAATGAACAAACAGTGCAGTTTTAAGCCTTAACATATGGAAATTTGAGTTTTGCTCCATGCAAAAAAAAAAAAAAAATATGACGAAGTCCATCATTTCCCTCCCCCTCATTTATCCCCCAAGGTCCCCAGGGCCTTAACATATTTGCTATGCTAACCAACAGCCAATCAGAAGAAACCACCCCACACTATCCTTACTTATTCTGGGGGACCTGTGAACCCTAGTAATTTTATTATAACTTTTGTTTTAATGAACGAAAATGGAAGATTTTGATTTCAAAATATAGCTGAGAAGGTGGCCTATAAATTGTAAAAATTGTTTGAAATTTGTTCGCAAAATGAGTGAAAGATGAAGCGTTAAAGCAGTTTTAAATGAGTAAAACTAACACTTAACCATAAATTCAAACACGGTGGCTTTTGAATGATACACAAAAGAGGAACTAATAATAATAACAAATTCAACAGGTTGTGGCTATTGAAGAAATAAAATATCATTATTATGTTCGTCATCATTATTGTTACTGTCATTATTATGAAGAGTACCTTAAAATACAAGCATTAACTTTTTATGTCGTAATGGTAATGATAACAATTGTTGTTACTATAGTTTTATCCCGGATAAGATTACTGTTAATGTTAATGTGATCATTAGTGGCATTGATATTGTTATTATTATCACTATTGACTTCATTTCTACGAGTATCTTATGTATTAGTACAGGAAACAGTGTGATGATCACTATTAAGTTATCATTATAATTACAATTATTATGATTGACTAAGTCCTTGGTAGAAATAGTACAGGTTTGGTCAATGTGCGTTTTGACTTGCCATGTGTAAACCTGAAGCCCTTATAAAAACTTGTAAGATGCTGATGCTTTCGCTGAGATTCTACTTGTGACTTTAGTGTAAAGCGCTGACAGATTAAAATGCGCATATACAAAATAATAATTCAAAGTAGTCTCTTAAACGATCGTGCGTCGGATCATTGTTAATTAAAGTTTTAGAAACATTGCCAATAAATAAATGATGCTGTAAGTTTATTTATTGTTTACTTCAATTTATTCTATACTCACATGTATTTCCACCACATATATATATATATATATATATATACTTCATTTACTCACATAAAATTAATATACGAAAGTATAAATTTATGCGTAAACTTTAAGTATTTACTTCAAAAGTGCCCAATACGTAGGTAAAGCTAGTTAGTAAGTTATAAAATATATATGGCGATTAAGCTACACTGAATATTCCGCGTTTCATCCACTCTAGGACTCTTCAGGCTTATGCGGATAAGCCTGAAGAGTCCTAGAGTGGATGAAACGCGGAATATTCAGTGTAGCTTAATCGCCATATATATTTCATAACTGACTATATATATATATATATATATATATATATATATATATATATATAAAGTTGGGTCACATCAGCTAGATCGAAATCAAAGCATATAACTCTCCATCCCCATTTCTGAGTCTCATAGTCAGGCTAATACGCATGCATATATATATATATATATATATATATATATATATATATGTATATATATATGTATATATATATATAGCAATAGAGACAGAGAGAGACATGCAGAGAGAGAGAGAGAGAGAGAGAGAAAGAAAGAGAGAGAAATAAAATGGAACAACCCGAGTTATGTGTTCATCAACGTTTTGTCTTTATTTCGAGACTTCCTATGGATGAATGAGATTAAGAAACAAAAACACCAGTACAAATATTTGAAACGGAAAAAGACGTTGGAAATTTCAAAATGGAGAGATTTTTAATAACGTCATATAGTCGTTAATATGTTTTTTAAATGAACGCACTTAATATTCTTTCTGGAAAAGATATGACTGTTAAAATTCAAATATAGGCATGTAACTGAAATGAAATGAGTGTATTTGTGCTATGTAACTTATTGATTGAGATTATATGTATTAATTATTATAGGTGTTTCTATGGTGTGAGAAGGTTAACCGATGTTTCAATTTAATTATGTTCTTTTAATTAAAGTTTACTTATTCATGGCGCTACAGTATAGAAACCTGCACATTGTTTAATTGTGCTTGAATTTGCGATAAGCGCTGATTCAAGAAGTCTCCGGCACGGTTTATTTGAAATAAATTTAACTATTTTTGCTTGTTTAAAGTCAAAGGTGTGATTATGCTGCAATGAATAAGAGAATAATAAACTTAGAGATTTTCTATTTTTATATCTCTCTTATGTTTACTCGGTCTTTGTTCTAACTTACGCTGAGTTTCACCAACGTATCTATCATGGCAATTTTGGTCAGAAATAGTGTATATATATCCATTGGAAACTGGCTTGTTTTGGAGATGCTTTGTAGTTTTTAATATTTGTCCTATAGTTTGTTATATGGTTTGTTATATTGGAATTCCTAGTTTGTTTAGTGTGTTGCAAATTATTGTATTATTGGTGTGTGTAGGTAAAAAGCGTCTGTTTATGAGAGAAAGGTCTGGTGTATCTGATTTTTTATTATTTATCCTGGAAAATATTTGTGTGGCTTTTCGCTTAGCATTCAATATGAAATATGTCAGATATTGCAAGGTTTTCAAAGTGTTTGTGAGGTATTTGAATTCTTCGTCCAGATATTTAGGACTGCAACTTCGGAAAGCGCGTAAGAAGAAACCAATTATCATCCCTGTTTTTATTTTATTATTATGGTGTGAATAGAAATGTATTTAATCATTTCTGTGTGTAGTTTTGTGGTGAACTTTGAAGAATAGTTTATTATTGGATTTTATAATAAGTATGTCTAGAAAAGGTAATAAGTGATTGTTTTCTGTTTCATAGGTAAAATTTATGGAGAGTTCGACTGAGTCTACTTTGTCTTTAATATTATCTATGTGTGTGTGTTTTAGGAAGAAAAATTAAAATGTCGTCAATGTATCTAAAATATTCTGTGTTTGGAGGTAATCTGAATTTGAAAGGGCCAGATTTCAGGAATTTTAAGAAAAGGCAGGCGAATACTCCACGGAGAGAGTTACCCATAGGAAGGCCGAAATTTTGTTTGTAGAAATTGTTATTGAATTAAAAATAAGTCATGTTGGTTATAAGTCTAATGATTTTTATAAAAGTGTCACGAGAAAAAAGATAAGTTAATGTTAGATGGAGTAAATTTAAGTTTTTTTTTTTTTTTAAATATAATGATTTTATATCATTGCTATGTAGTGTTTTGTTACGTACATTAATGTTCTTATTTTGTTGAGTAAATCTCCGGAGTTCTTTCTATGGAAGGTGCTGATAGTGCCCAGTACTGGAGTCAAGATGTTGGATATTGTACGTGCAATTTTGTGTGTTGCACTACCGATGCCAGTATTAGGGGCGTATAGTGATATCCAGTTTGTGAGTTTTGATACAAAAGCGTTTCTATTAATATGAAATGGAACAGTGTTACACAGTATATATATATATATATATATATATATATATATATATATATATATATATATATATATATATATATATACTAGCATTTCGGCCCGGCGTTGCCCGGGTGTTTGGAGGTGTATGCTGAGCAAAAAAAAAAAAGGTCAATTTTTTAAACTTTGACCCCTATTATGACCCCTTAATATTTATTGTTGTGGGCTCAAATCAAGTTATATAGTTAGATCCATATCCAAGGAACCTATATATAAAATTTCAAGTGCTTAGATCCCAAATTGTCGGAGGAGTTTGGTAGAGTTCTGAAAGGTGAAATCGTTGAACTTTGTCCCCTTAACAGCCAAATTCCTGGCCGAAAACCGATCACAGATTTTCCCAAATCTCAGTACCCTGTATATCAAATTCGAGTCTGTAGACTAAAAATTGACAGAGTTATTGCGTAGGGAAATGTACACAGACAGACAGACACGTTCACTTTTATGCATATATATATTATTATTTTTTTACTATAATATTTAAATACCTACAGACACTAGTGTTTCATCGTTTCGGGAATCTTCAGTCCAGGGTGTCACGATTAATACCAGTCGAAATATTCGAACCGGCAACACGAGCCATCTCTGGCACTATTAGCAAAGACCGTATCCATTCAGCTACAATTAACCGCGTAAAAAGCGTTGAATTTAAACATTTTTAATTTTTTAAATGTTCTTTACGTCAGTGATCTAATCTTTACACGACGATCTGTACATAAAAGCTAAATTGACTGACTGAATTCACCTTCATTTTTTAAAAGTTGAATCGCCCGATCGTTGAAGACAAGATTCAAGCAATCAAATATATATATATATATATATATATATATATATATATATATATATATATATGTATGTGTGTGTGTGTGGTGTGTGTGTGTGTGTGTAAATTCTCCTGCCATCTTCTTTTTAAAAAATGGAATCGCTCGATTCTCGAGGACAAGATGCAAGCTAGGTCCATAGAGTTTCATAATTATCCGAGCGCCTTTGCTTGCATGTTTTCTGTCAAAAACATTGTTGTCATAGAAACCTTTATGTATTTAATAAAATTCACACTCCTTTCTTCCTTATTTGCTACAAATAAATCTCAGTATTTGCTCAACTTTATACATAGTTTCAATCAATTTTTGTTCCGTTTTGGTTTCTGGTTCGATTTTAACTGATGGAACTCAAATCATTTATATATATTTTAACTTTTGAAAGCAGGGCTATATATATTGGGTACAATATAATATAATATAACTGACCTTATAATAATAAATACGAAATCCGTGTAAAATAAATCATCACATTTACACACACACACACACACACACACACACACACACACACACACACACATGTATATATATATACATATGCATATACATATACATATATATATATATATATATATATATATATATATATATATGATTAGCAAAGACCTATCCATTCAGCTACCATTAACCGCGTAAAATAGCGTTGAATTTAAACATTTAAACAATCAGGCTCATTACCATGGGGTCCCGATTTCGAATCTTGCTAGATTCGTCCACTCTGATGAGTCGTAGACGACGAAACACGTGTCAGTGGATAATTATATTTTAAAATCAATATATATATATATATATATATATATATATATATATATATATATATATATATATATATATACTGCAATTTATGTGGTGGTACCAAATTAGTTAAAGGGAACATTATTCCCAACTCGCATTTAGGTAAAAATGCACTTTCGTAAATAATTGAATTCATTCAAAACGTATCGCCAAAAAACAAAAACAAAAAAAAAACATATAAATAAATCGCGATATATCCCATCAGTCGGCGTAATAAAGAGGTCAGGCTCATTATCGTGGGCTCCCGATTTCGAACCTCGCTAGATTCAGTCACTCTGATAAGTCGTAGACGACGAAACACGTGTCAGTGGATAATTATTGTATTTTAATATATATATATCCAATTTTAATATTTCTATCTGGAATTTTAGTAGAATTAAGCATAATTTTAAAAAATGATATTTATCTTTACTTAAAAGTATAAAACAAACAGAAAAATATTTCTCAAATAAATCTATAAAGTAAAACTGTTTACCGATTTATTTCTAAACTAGAGGGACAGGTGACTCATTTATATAATATATGGATGTTGACATTTAGTAGATGTTCAGCATAAATGGAGACGCGCTGATATTATTGTAGCTCTTTTGTTAAAATTGCAAAAGCATTTATTTAAGCTAGCATGGACTCCCGGCGTAGCCCGGTCGTAAAGTACGCTCAAATATGATATTTTAGTTCTTGCAGATTTCGTATATCTATATAATTATAAAATTCAAATTACCTTGTAACGATGTATGTAACCCACTTTCCGGTTTACGACATCCGGGTGCGCATGCGTACGCATAAACATTGACCCATAACAACGTAAATAAATAAACACAAATCGCTTCTTTTGCAGATTTGGACCTGCGCACTGAAATATTAGCGTTATTATTTCGAAATTATTATTTAACATGGGAAGAATGGGGTTTAAAATAACTTAAACATAATACAGAAATGAACGATGTAAAAAAGCAGACAGTAATAACAATTGTTTATTTGGATAATTTAAACGCGAAAACAAAAAACAAAAGCACAATTGGGATGCTAAAATATTAACGTTATTATTTCGAAATTATTATTTAACATGGGAAGAGTGGGGTTTAAAATAAACAGAAAACAAAAGAACAATTGGGACGCTGAAACAATAACGTTATTATTTCGAAATTATTATTTAACATGGGAAGAGTGGGGGTTAAAATAACTTAAACGTAATACAGAAATGAACGATGTAGAAACAAAGCAGATATATCAACATTTGAATTTTACTATACTAAATATTATGGTATCTGTTCAGTGCACATTTACCTATAAGTATGGCCAACCACTTATAATTCAGTAACTGTAATTTTTTTTTCAAAAATAATCAATTATAATTAACAGAACGACTCATAGACATCTATATTCTTTTTTCATATTAATATACTTTTATAGAAATGTTTCTGTTATGTAAAAAAAAAAACCCAACTTTTTTCTTTACGTCACAAGTGTCACGCTCATGCATGAATTCCATAGCTAATATAACATACTGACTCAACGGGTCATGGGTAGTCTAGTATTATTATAGAGTTAATGTTAAATCGATTTTTTTATATTATAAAGTTGCGATTTCAAAAAAAATATATATATATATGTCCATATGATTTGTGTGCATCACCATGAATCGAAACTGAAACCAAAACTTATGAAGAATTCTTGGTAAAATTATTTACTACAAGAAATAGAAGTAGATGACAGTTAAACAACAGTCACTCGGATGTAAGCGTCACCCAGAAAATAAATGATACACACGCTATCCTATTGAAATATATATTTTTAAAATTTGGTGCATCAACAAATTTTTTTAACAAAATTTATAAGTTAATGAATTGATTTGTTACCCAGAATACGATCATTGTAAGAAATAACGTTTTTAAGAAACGCATTTGCAACTAAATTATTCGACAGAATTTTACTATAAGTTTGATTTTAAAATGAAATATTTCTGTATTGTTAACTTTGTATTTGAATTAGTATTTGTTTCAATTTGACTCTTTTTCATTTTAGAGGGTGACTATTGCTCGTTTTCATTAAGAATAGTTATCGCTAGATTTCGTTTCGAGAAATTATTAGTCGTTCAGTTATAATTTGTTTGCATAATACTTGATTTTCTTTATTCCCTAAAGTGTTTGCACTATTTGATGGCCCCCATGTGTATTTTACATGCATAATTCTTGTGCTTTTTTAAAAAAAAATTTATTAATGTTGAAAAATGTTCAGTTTTAGTATAATTCGAATCCGGTTCCTTTCTTTCCTTTTTGTTTATATGCTTTTTAAGTAAATAATAAACACGCTTTAGTCTTTAAAATCCATGAAACAATAAAATGTTTATTGACAGAAGGCTGTTTCACTTTTGAATTAATTCTTGTTTTTTTTTTTTTTAAATTTTTACATAGGAATCACCACTTTTCAAGGCCCAGAGGCCACTCGAGGATAAGAGTTAAAGAGTGTACAATAGTCAATGAGACAATATCATAGTAACCATTAGTTGTTTAAATTTCTCATCAAGAACTTGTTTACGTTGGACCTGAAGACGACCATATTTTAGTCAGCTGAAATGCAGGCAAACGGAAGACAGTTCCACAGGTGTTCAGTACTAAGAAAGAAGCTTACGTTTAGGTTTAGGCACAGATAAAGAGTGGGGGAAATTATTGATAGAGTTTTCAGCTAGACGAATGTATCACATGAAAGTTTAGCAAGGGAGGCAATAGAGTGCATCTCAGACGAGCACTTGCCATGAAATAATTATTAGACCAATTCTCTCTCACTCTCTCTCTCCCCCTCTCTTTCTTTCTTGCTTTCTTTCCGTAACCTGGTTGAGCGAAGGGGGCGTCTCTGTGTAAAATCTCACCTCAGCCCTGTCCTATGGTATTATGCTGGTGCTACTGAGATTCAGATACGTTCATTACCTAATGTTATCTTCCAATGTCTTTTTCTCTCTTCCATATCTTCGCCTTCGTCTTTCTGCCCGTGTATTATTGTTTTAGCAAACCCTATTGATCTCGTTATATGGTATTACCACTGTAATTTGTGCTGTTTTACAGTGGCTAACATATTTCCGCGGGCTCATACGCTTGCTTTATGTGGTTGGTTACTTCCTCATTTAAAATGTGGTCTTTGTAGTAAATAACACATATTTTGCGGTAGTACCTCATCTCAACTGCTTTTATCCTCTTTTAAGTCTCTGCTGATAGGATTCACGTTTAACAACCTTACAGAAACATTGATGTTATTAATGAGCGCATGAGTCTGAGCTTTGATGTGAATCGGTTCAGTTTTAGTATAAATCGCGTCCTTATTTTTTCTTCTTTCGGGTACACTTTCTTAAGTTTTCTAATAAATTTGTAAAAGGTTTGAATTCTATTGAATGATAACTTTTAACAAAATTGTTAAACAATTTATGTTGGGTCTAAATGTTCGATAGATTTTGTGTTGCAATGTGTTTTATATGTGAATGTATGGTTACAGAAAGTTAAAAGGTTCTACTTATAGACACTGGCGATAAGAAATGACCAATCAAATTGATCTACGTTTTGTTAGCAACCAATCAGAAATCGGAATTGGATATTTTTCAATTACTGCACATAAGTTTTCATGTCCACACGAGAAAGATCTTTATTCCTTGCTCGCAATATTTTTAAGTCCGTGACTTATACAGAAGAGCTACCCAGTGAAGACTCTTTTTCATCTCCAGAATTGTATACTATAGCTGCCCATCGGACACACTTCTGAAATTAAATATGGCTTTAAATTCATAATCTTGCTTGCTTGTGTATCAGACCTGGCACATTTTTGTTTTCAGTGGCAAGGTCTCTTGCTATTTACGATGACCACTCGTAAACCATGTTTAACGACGTGTATACTAGATATAATAAAGAGAAAAAAAAACTAATTGAAAGCAAAGAGAAATAAACAATAAAAACAAATAATTTTTTTAGCTACGAAAAATAACAGAAGAAAACATTCGTCGTACACGCGTGTAGGTTTTATCATTAAACAACAAAGCTGGAGTTGAAGGCTGTAGTTTCAACCAGATTTTGTGCACGTAAATTATTAACACACTCGGCCTGTTTAACAATTACTTTTAGCCTGCAATGATGAATTCATTCGTCTCCCTTATCTATTATCTCAATATTTCGGTTCGTTTTTCTTCTTTGCAAAAGAGAAGGTTTTGAACAATAAACTTAAATAAATAAATACAAACATACACGATGATGTGAGTAAAACTATTTCATCCTCCCCCGTTTTGTACAAATAAACATCTCAAATGAATTACGCTTAAAGGTTATATCTTTGTCATAAAGAGTCAGTGGACCATTTCCAATGTTTATAATACACCGGCATATAATATGCATATCTGCTAACACACGCGCCCACACTAACCTACACCCACACACACACACACACACATATATGTAATATATATAATTGTTGTATACTTTGAATTTCCTAGACGTACATCCATTAAAACTCGTGTGTTTATCAAAGAGTCCTCAATGAAAGAATAGGGCGTGTCTTTATTATGTATTTTTATACAAACAGTATTGGCAAGATCTGTGTATACATGTTTATACTTTATAGGCTGGAGGAAAGTCACTTCAGAAACATGTATGCACATATGTAGTTAATAATACTTGTATAAATAAACATACTATATATATATATATATATATATATATATATATATATATATATGCAGTGTTTACCTGATATACACAATGGTAAACTTCAAACTAATATACATAACAGTATTTATATATAGAAAATCTAATCCCAACCGAATTAAAAAAGCTCAATGCACAATAGAAAGCTGAGCTCATTATAGGGGAAATAATATTAAAACTGGAAGATGAACTTTATAATCAACATTTATTGTTCGATTTAATACTAAAAAAAACAATCCACAAAGTCGGTATTCCGCGGAGTTTCAAAGAATTCTATTCTTGTTATTCTTCTCACCAGAGGACATAAAGAAATCAGCAAATTATATTTGTAGCAATGCTAGAATTTGATAGTTAAGGCATTAAGTGAAACCGCAATTTATTGTAGTTATAAATTGCCACATAAAAAAAGAAGTCAAAAATGTTTGATATATATATATATAAACAAACCGCGCATAAAATTTCAGCTTGCATGAAAATAATCTCAAGTTGATGCAAAATGCAAAATAGTTCTTTAGAGAGAATGGAGTAAAAAATCAGTTGATTCAAAACGGCTGAAATAGTGAAAATTGTTTTTTTTCCGGACAGTACAGTAGCCCAATATATATATATATATATATATATATATATATATATATATATATATATATATATATATATATAAAGCTGAATGTCTGTGTGTGTATCTCTCTCTCTCTCTCTCTCTCTCTCTCTCTCTCTCTCTCTCTCTCTCTGGTCACGAATAGGCTCCTATATGGTTGACTATTTTAAACAACTGATTACATATAATGGTAGAAGAGGTATCAAGACACAGGAATGGGTATGTTTCATCTGGCAGAACGGTGGTTCATTAAAATTGTGGGGCCTGCGTTCGCACATGGTCAAAAAAGTATGGAAATAAAACATTTAAAGAAAAAAAAAACGTTTACAAGTGTTTATGATATAGATGTACGTAAGAATACTTTGATAAGTACGTTTAAACTTTAATAGGGATGGTATAATAAAATTGTGGGGTGTGCGTTCGCGCCTGGCGTCCATAGAATGGAAATAGGCAAACACTTTGATAAAGACTTTTCATATCTATCTGCGTAAGTATACTTTGATAATTATGTTTCAGTTTGAAGAAATATGGTATAATAAAATTATGGGGTGTTCTTTCGTTCCTGACCTCCATAGAATGGAAATATGTAAAAAAAAATTTAACAAGGTTTTTTATATAGATCCACGGAATATTGTGATAAGTGTTTCAGTATGAACAGGTATGGCATAATAAATTATGGGGTTTATCTATTTTTATTTTTACTTTAATCATATTTTGCTTTGCGTTTGATATACCCAAATTAAACCCAAATTTACAACCCTTCCTTTTCATAACCTATCATACTTTCATAAATCAGAGTCCATTTTCTATAGGCTGTTTTTGAACCCAGTCAATGACTGGTACTTTTGCTAGAATATATATATATATATATATATATATATATATATATATATATATATATATATATATATATATATATATATATATAAATGAAACGTCTGGTTTGTTCGACATCACTCAGGCAGAAATTTACAAGTCTGTTTGTCATCATATTTGGAAACAAGGATTATATATAACCAAACTGTGTTTTTAAATATTAAAAGTAAAAAAAATATTACCATATTAAAAAAGACTTTTTCGACACCGTCACTTTCCGTTTCGATTTCAGCCGAGGACATTTACCGGAAATACTTCCGGTTTCTTTCATGATTCATATTAAGTGTCGTTCCTTATCGATAAGTATATCATTCACCTTGTTATATCGTGCCTCGCTTTTTTCCCTCCAAGTATTTTCGCATTCTTTATATCTGTTTCAGAACTAGACACGCATCTCACTGTTTACTATTTTATTTTAATTTGTTTTTTCGTTTTGCTTTCCTCTATTTTGTACACCCTGATTATTTATAATTGAAAAAAAAATCCGTAATTCAATTTTGCTTTTGTTTAACATAAACAGTGACTCCATGTGCATTTCTGTTACGTCACTAATCATGTTTCCATTGTTTTTTATGTGTGTTGTTTTGGCTTCCATTAAAATAAACTGTATTTAATTTATTGTTTTACTCCCAACTTTTCTTTTCCATTCTTTATATCTGTTTTTTTTTTAATCCATGCAGCTTAATTTTCCATTGCTTATTTTCCTCGCTTAAAAAAATAAATTAAAAATCACAAAATAAAAAATACACGAACGACCTTCCGGTTTACACAGAATTTGCTTTGTTTATCCTTTCTATGTGCAGAACCTAACTGTATTTTTAATATTTAAAAGTAAACCCTATTACTATATTAAACAAACTGTGTTTGACATCGATACCTGCATTAATTTGTTTGTTTGTTTTTGCTCCTGCTTTATTTTTTGAGATTATTTTTTACCATAATTAATGGGGGGGGTGACAAAATATAATTTGTACATTCTCTTGCAAATAAAAAAAAAATCTGTACTTTCACCAAACAATTTACAGTTTTCATAAAAAACATTCACCTTTTCTTATAATAAAAAGTTTTATTTGCTAAGAGAAACGTTTATGACAAGTTCCTAGAGAAAATATAATTTCTTGGAAAAAACTTTGAAATAATTTCTTGGAAAAATTTTCCACCTTACAATTTACGCCTTCCTCCCTAAATTCCACAATTCTAACTTTTTAAAAAAACTTTTTTCCTGTTATCACAGACGTAAGTTACAGGTCATAAAAAATTGAAAGAACGGTTTTTATAACTTCACGTGAGTGTTCAGTATTCAATAAATTTCGTATTCAATTTAGTATAACGTTATAATTGAAAAATGAACCTCCACGTGAAAAGTTAAAAAAAAAGTTTTTTCAATTTTTTTTTCTCATAGTGCAATCTCGCTAACGTCCGCCATTTTTTTCGTTCCGTTTTGATCGTTTTTTTAATTGTCCCCCTTAAAAACGAATTTGATCGAAATAATAACACTCCACATTCGTAATTTATTTATTTTTTAAATATTTTAATTTTAAATGAAAAAATCAATTTAGCAATAATTTGATTTCGTGTCTCCAATAAGGGGGATAGATTTACCAGGACTTGGTACTAGAAACTGAGAACCCCTTAAAAATATACAATTATTGAAAATTTTTGAATTTTGGTTAAATTGTTAGTTTGCAAATCGCTAATAATCTACTCGAAAAATTGCAAAAAGAGGAAATTAGAAAGAATGGCACTCTTCAAGAAATAGCCCTGAAAATCGACATTTTTTTGCATAATTAATGGGGGTGTGACAAAAATAATTTGTAAATTTTCTTGAAAATGAAAATAAATTTCTGTACTTTCAGCTAACAATTTACAGTTTTTATAAAAATCACTTTTTTCTTATAATAAAAAAATTATTTGCAAAGACAAACATTTATAACAATTTTCTATAAAAAATGTAAGTTTTCTTGGAAAAAACTTTCACCTAAGAATTTACAGTAAAAAGTCTATTCTTTTATAAAACAATTGCGAAAAAAAATAACTAAACAATACAAAATGCACGTTTTCTGGGAAAATATATATTCAATAAATTTGCAGTAGGTTTTTGTAATTTTATATTAATTATGTTTTTATTTGTGTTCAGTTTGTTTGTTTTGAAATTCGTCTGCATCTGTTACTTTGCTCGGCTTCTCCGGTGACTGCCGGTCAAGACTGAATCATAATTGACGAAAAATCCCGAGGATCTGGGTAAAGTTATACAAGAGTACCAAAAATATATGAGGTTTTTCATTGTACAGATCTGCCGATAAAAAGCGCGCTTCTTCATTATTGTAGTGAAATCGGTCAGCTGAAAAGTTGATATTTAATTAAAAACAAACAAACATGATATTTCCTAACATTGTTTGTCAGTCACAACAATAAGCAATGTAATATACCTAATTGTCGTGTCACAATTATTTTGATCTTCAATGATTACACAAAAAATGATTGCGGCTATGTTTGTTTGGTCACGTGACATGTGACGTAAACACAAGGGAAATAGCTAAAATTTCTTATTTCTTCGAAAACTATTTCATTTAATCATTAATTTCTCCCTTATCGTTTTTCGTAAGTTTTGGCTATTTTCATTACTGTGACATGGCAATTCAGTAGATATTATTGGTTTCTCTTGAAAATCAATATTTCGATTTGTGAATTAGCAACAATAAAAAGAAGCACCAAAATGTTTACGCATATGCTCATTAATTTTATCTGAAAGCAATATATTATATTTCCTTGGAATAAAAAAACAGCAGTTTACCAAACTATTTCTTTACTTTAAAAAATGATCCTACAACATTTTTACATGCCTTTCATCCTTTTTTCTTCATTCTGGATTATCATTGGTCTCCCACTTACTTTGTTGGTTTATTTTTTTAACAGTTTTCCTTTCAATTTTTCCATCGGTTTATCTTTGATAAAACACTATACTTATATCTAAAAAGAAAATCTGCTAATTTGGTTTTACTTTTCGAGATTTTCCAGTGCGTGTTCATATACATGTCTATAGTAACATTTAACCTTCATGTTTTCCCTTCTGTCAACATTACAATGTACGATCACTGCCTGTTCTTCTTGATTTAAACGGATATAGCATCTTATTTTAAAATATTGCGCTTCACAATTAGCTTGACGTTTGCATTAACCATAAACACGGTTCAAGGACAATTTTTACATTTGTGTGACTTACATCTACACCATGGTGTCTTCTCACATGGACAAGTATATGTTACGTATACTACAGTCGGAAAATCAGAAAATCTCTACATATGCACAAAAAAGGGGCATCTCAAAGTATTGCGTATTCAAAAATATTGGGAACATAAACATAAGACATATATTTTGTCTTTTTCGTTTTTGTGTTCCATTTAAGCAAATTGAGCCACAGCAACGCGTGGCCGGGTACAGCTAGTATATATATCTATATATCTATCTATCTCTATCTCTCTCTCTCTCTCTCTCTCTCTCTCTCTCTATATATATATATATATATATATATATATATATATATATATATATATATATAAGGTGTTTTTAAGGCTTAACAAAGCAGGACATTTAGAGTCGTTGTAATCGGACAAATAAACAGATAATAAATAATTCAAAAATATTTTTTATTTACCTGATTGAAATTTCTTCTTACTTTCCTTTTTGTCAACGGTAGATTGTATTTATTCCAAAGATTCTTTCGAGAGCATTTCTCAACATCAATTGAGAAACGTATATCCACTCTCTAAGCTGTCATCTGTAAAGCGGCTGTTGAGTTATTTTTTTTTTAATATTAAACGCTTTTTTAAGTTTAAATTACGGTAACTGTTAAGGGGAGGTAGTTCTCTTTTTACTAGTCTATAGATTTTCTGATCAAGGAGAAGTAATTATATATTCTTGTTTAAATTTCTTATTTAGATCTAAGGAAAATTATATCTATTTATTTATTTATTCATTTGTTTAGTTTACGTAAGCTTTTAAGAGAGATAATTCCATGTTTTACTTTTCTATTGATTTTCTGATCTAGGGGAAGTAATTCGATATTATTGTTTAATTTTCTTGATTTGATCCGGTGAAATAATCTATATATTAATATGCTTGTCCGTACGGTGTCACGTCATCATCATCGCAAACATTAATTAATGAAACGCGTCATCATCATCGCAAACAGTAATTAATGTGAATTATCTCCCTTTATTGTTAAATCTTTATTAGTTAAAAATCATTAAACCCTTTTATTTCCCAAAACTTCCCGAACAAAATAATATATATATATATATATATAGATATATATATATATATATATATATATATATATATATATATATATATATATATATATATATATATATATGAACTGTCTATTTATGGTTCCGGATTATTTTAAAGACAATTATGCATAGAAGGTATCGTTCCACAGTTTAAATAGTATAGTATTTTACTTACATTTTTAACGATGTCTTCTGTAGTACGGAACGCTTATTCTATTTTATTCAGTAATAAATATATTTTTTACATTTAACGTTACGAGTTCGTTTTTTTTACTGTGCCACTTTATCTTTTTTTATTTACTTTGGAGTGAGCCTTACATAACAAAAATATGTTTAGAAATAAATGTTACAAAAGTCAAGAATAACTTTATTAAATAAATCATCAAAGTCACCATTCGCAAATACACTGAGTAACACAGAGTCAAAACATATTTTACGTCTTGTTCTGTTTTGTTTTGCTTTTGTTTTACGGCATATCAATCCTTTTTCGTGTTATTTAATGCCGAATCGAGTAATTTTGTAACATTTATACAACTTCACGTTGTTTACATAGTTACTACTTATGGTTTGTTCGTTTTATTTTGCTTCTTTTACAGGCAGTCATCATCTTCTAATGCCCACCGACATAATACTATACATAACAATTTTTTAATATGAAATAAAACACTTTGTTTCATTACTTACGATTTAATTTATTTAAAGAAATATTTATTTCCTATTTAAAGATTTTCAGTATATTTAATTTAACTAAAGAATTTTTCCATTATTTTTATTACATTATTAGGTGAAGTTTCAGAATAGTTACCCCCTCCCCATATTAAGAATGTCTTTCAGCATGATTCTTACAATAGCGGTATCAAATATTTTTTCCTTATTTTAAAAGAAATTATTAAAAAAAGATACAAGACCATTAAATTTTTTTTCATTAAATCGCTATTTAGGTGAAGGTTCAAAATAGTAAACCCTTCTCCCCATAACCGTTTTTTTTATGCAGTAAAATACCTTGTTTCAGTAAATATTTATTCCTTATTAAAAAATTTACAGTATATTTTATTTAACTGAAGAAATATTTATTGTTCATAAATATATTTTCCCTTATTTTTTTACATTGTTAAGTGTAGTTTCAGAATAGTTAACCCCCTCCATATTAAGAATGGCTTTCAGCATGATTCTTACAATAGTGCTATCAAAGTTTATTGATTTTTTTTATTTAACAAAAATTATAAAACAGATACAAGAACATTTTAAACATTTTTTCATTAAATCGTTATTTAGGTGAAGGTTCAAAATAGTTAACCCTTCTCCCCATAACCGTTTTCTTTATGCAGTAAAATACTTTGTTTCAATAATTATGGTTTAAATAAATATTTATTCCTTATTAAAAGATTTACAGTATATTTTATTTAATTGAAATCTATATCAATAATTCGACTTAAAAATATTTGTGAATTTCCAAATCTTCATTGAATAAAATTCAAAATAAATAGAAAAGTCTATTGCATATGTAAAAGTTGACGGTTGCTTATTTAACTTCATTAAAAGCTATCAAAGTCAACCAAGAGCTGCTCAATATTCTGGCTTAATGGATCATTTAGCAAATAATGAAGATGGTTATTCTGGTGTACCAGTTATTCTACCATTTACATTTACAGGAAGTCCTAGGAATCTACAACAGCTTTATCAAGATGCAATGGCAGTTTTCTGTGACCTATTCATTACTCACACGTGTAATCCAAAATGCCCTGAAATATTAAACAACTTGGGGTCATCAGAACTTTCACAAAATCGATGTCAACAATGTCACACAGTTTTTTAAAATTCACAGTCTGACTCCCAAGAACCTGCTGACTGACCACTATTCTCACTCCAAGCAGCTGATCGACGTACCTGTCACCGCCTCAATCATCACCAGCACTTCCTGACAATATCAACAGCATCAGTTACGATCGCATTGACCTTCAATAAAAGTTTAAACTAAAGTTCTTTGCTTGTTCTACTTGCTTCCATACATTAATTTTTGTAATATAACAATAAGGAATTTCTTACTGATGTGTTTTAAAAGATTTTAACTACCGTGGAATTTCCACGGGTCCTGCTAGTTATATGTATTTATTTTATTATTTACTTATTGTATTTCTGTTGTGAAGGAACATAACTGGCTATACACCGGTTACAAACTGTATATATATATTGGACTGTTGGGCAGACAAGCAGTCTCAGTAAGACGGATAGTCTTACGTGTTGATTATCAGACTTTCTTCCCCATACTTGTTACTATGTACTTCTATTTACCTTAGGCGAGCAGCCTTACGTTTCTGTATTATAAATAAACCCCATTACACATACCACTCGGTGTAACTCACGTTTGTCTTTATTTCCTAAGTATTTAGGAATATAACAATGGCGACGAAAGGATGTTCTTTCTCTTAACAGAGATAAATTACCGTACCAAGGACTGTGTACAATGCAAGGATTTTTTGTTTTACGAAAAAAAACAAACTACACAAGGATTTTTGACCACGTGCGTCAATGAATTTAAAAAATTTTCCTACCTAAAGTAGCGAAAAGTACGGATTTTTCTTCGTAAAGAACTCACAAGAAATTATAGAAACATGTTCAAGGTAAAGTGGAATTTATATTTATTTTGACAAGTAAAAAAAAAAAAAAAAAAAAAAATGGTCGCAAGTTGAATTCAAAACTACACTAAAGGATTACGAGTTTCGAAAGAAAAAATATAAATACAACGACTATTGTACCATTTTATGCCACGTGGGAACGGCAGCCATATATATTTTTTTTTTTGGAAAATTAATTGTTTGTTATTGCCTTTATATAAATAATTGGAACTATTTGTCGTGGGAAGTAAGAAATATTTTGTGTATGAACTTACGTTGTTGAAAAAAAAAAAAAAAGAATTATTTTACAAAGCCTGTTGAATTACTATGGATGAACTTTGTTGAAACGTGTTGTGTCTGCATATTGCTACTAATTTACGATATACGTAAATTTACGATTTTTCTTTGGAATTATTGTGTAGAATTCGAAAAGATATTTTTGTACTAGAAGCTAACATGGAACAATTAGCAGAGTTAACTAAGGCTCTAGCCCTTAGCATCCAGGAACAGACAAAAATGACTCAACAATTTTTAGCGCAACAACAACAACAACAACAACAACAACAAATTCAACAACAACAGCTACAGCAACAGCTGCAACAACAACAAGAAAGAACACAAAAAACTTTAGAGGCACAACAAGAACAAACAAACATACTACAACGACAAATGTCGACACAGCAAAAGAATTTAGAAAAGCTAATTCTAACGTCGACCGGGAAGAAGACTAATTTTTCTGCCGAGGGTATTTCAAATTCACTAACGGAATTTCGTTACTCCCCGGATACTGGTGTTACTTTCCCTGCATACTACAGAAGATACGAAACAATTTTTACGAAAAGATGTTTAGACTGGACCGATGAGGAAAAAGTTACCCTGCTACTACAAAAACTGGGTACTGATGAAAACACCAAGTATGCAAATCTAATTCTACCAAAAAAACCGGAGGAGGTTTCGTTCGAGGAAACAATTAGTACCTTGTCGAAAATATTTGATAAAAGGGATAGCCTATTTCACTCTAGATACAAATGTTTGAACATTCAGAAGGCAGAAGCTGAAGACTATCTAGAATATGCTTGCACTGTGAACTGTTTATGCGAATCATTTAAATTGAATGAAATTTCCGCAGACCAATTTAAATGTTTAATCTTTGTACAAGGTCTCACAGCACCAAGGGACAAAGATATACGTTCACGGATCCTAACAATTATGGAGGCGGATCCTAACATAACATTGCAAAAAGTCACTGAAGAGTGTCAACGTCTGATTAACATAAAGAAAGACAACACTCGCATTGAAGAGAAAAATATTTTTAAGGTGCAGCAAGTAAAAAGGCAAGGGACCACAAGAAAGTCCAGGTTCCAAGAACACAGGATCCTTAAAGGATACAAAGACCCAAAGCTAAAGTGTAAATGTTGTGGTAGTTTAAGACACAACAATAAGACCTGCTGGTTTAGGAACAAAATATGTTATGAATGTGGTCTCAGAGGTCACAAGGGACCATACTGTGCCCAGAAGAAAAGACAAGGGACCGATAATGTAAATACGCTTCGCATGAATAAAGAAAAAAGCTGCGAAAGACGGAAATATGTTGATGTTCGGATAAATGGACATCTGGTTACATTGCTTCTGGATAGCGGTGCAGATATTAGTATTATAAATGAAGATATATGGAAAAGGATAGGTCGACCTGAATTAACGAAAACCAGAAAGACGGCGAGAAGTGTGTGCGGCAAAAGATTAGAGTTCAAGGGAGAATTAAAATGCAAAGTGACATTCGCTAACCAGACTCATAAATCCAAAGTGTACGTCGTACCAGGAAAGAATACATGCCTGTTTGGGGTAGATTGGATTGTCCTGTTTAATTTATGGGAGAAACCCATAAATTCGTTTTGTAACGTTTTAACTGCAGAAAAAGCAAACCAAAGGGAAGACTTCCTGAAGGATTTGAAAACTGAATTTCCCAATGTTTTTGCCGAAGGACTAGGACTCTGTATTAAGACAGAGGCAAAATTTGAATTAAAGAAAAATGCCACTCCAGTATTCAAACCTAAAAGGAATGTGCCTTTTTCAGCGATGGACGCAATCGAAAAAGAGTTGGATAGACTTCAACAACTGGAAGTCATTGAAAAAGTTAACCACACAGATTGGGCAAGTCCAACCGTGTATGTAAAGAAAAAAAAAACAGAATAAGGGTCTGTGGAGATTTTTCAACGGGTTTAAATGACTGT
This sequence comes from Euprymna scolopes, assembly GCF_053919585.1. NCBI lineage: Eukaryota > Metazoa > Mollusca > Cephalopoda > Sepiida > Sepiolidae > Euprymna > Euprymna scolopes. The sequence continues at coordinate 112,573,162 of NC_136484.1, forward strand.
CTATTGGACCATAATTATCCCCTTCCGTCCGCAGAAGATCTGTTCTCTAAGCTTAACGGAGGAAAAAATTTTTTCTAAGATAGACCTCTCAGATGCTTACTTGCAAATTAAGATCAGCGATGAATGCTCCAAATACTTAGGCATAAATACTCATAAGGGCATTTTTAAGCTAAAGAGGCTTCTTTTTGGATTAAAGGTTGCTCCTGCTATTTTCCAGCAAATTATGGACACGATGCTGGCAGGGTTGGAATTTTCAATGGCCTACCTTGACGATATCCTAATTAAAAGTGAAAATTTGCAAGATCATAAGAAGCATGTAAAAGAAGTATTCAAAAGAATACAGGAATTTGGTTTTAAATTGAGCCCAGAAAAATGCGATTTTTTTATGAAAAAAATTAAATATCTAGGTCAAATAATCGACAAAGAGGGTCGAAGACCGGATCCACAAAGGACTGAAGCAATTCAAAAGATGTCTACTGTCAGACTTAGCATTGGCACATTTCAATCCAGAAAAGGAACTAATACTAGCAACGGACGCCAGTGAGTACGGTGTTGGCGCTGTATTACTTCACAAGTATGAGGATGGTAGGACAAAAGCTATCGCCCATGCTTCAAGAACGTTGGTTGCAGCGGAAAAAAATTACAGCCAAATTGAAAAAGAGGCGCTGTCGATAATATTTGGAATTACAAAGTACAATCGATTTCTCCATGGACGATCTTTTATTTTGCAAACCGACCATAAACCCCTACTTACCATATTTGGATCAAAGAAAGGCATTCCCACACATACTGCGAATCGATTACAGCGATGGGCTGTAACCCTCTTAAACTATCAGTTTAAGATGGAACATGTATCCTCAAAAAAGTTAGGACACGCAGATGCATTATCACGGTTGATCCCTAAAAGAAGCGAAAGTTTCGAAGAAACGGTAATTGCTGCGCTTAAAGACAAAAGTGAATGTACAAGTTCAATGTGTAATATGATACGTGAACTTCCGGTAACTTTCGAAAAAATAAAAAAAGAGGCAGTAAATGACATTTTCATTAAGAAAATGAAAAATCAATTGGGGTGGATAAAAAAAAAAAAAAAGGTAGATCAAACAACGCCTTTTTCCATCTGTGAAGATGTGCTCATGTATGGTGAGAGGATCGTAATTCCACTAACGTTACAGAGGAAAATTCTGAAGGAATTTCATACAGGTCATCCGGGCATTTCGAGAATGAAATCCCTTATGAGAGGATATGTGTACTGGCCTGGTATGGACAAGGAAGTTGAAAAATGTGTCAAGACATGCAGAGGATGTCAATTAGCAGCTCGAGATCCTCCAGTAAAAACGACGCCATGGCCAAAGACGGACCTACCCTGGTCACGTCTGCATATTGATTATGCGGGACCTATAAATGGTTATTTTTACTTGATTATTGTAGATTCTTTTTCAAAATGGCCAGAAATATTTAAGTTTAGACATCCAACAGCAAAAAACACTGTGAGTGCGCTTAATGAAATTTTTAGCCGTTTTGGAGTGCCAAAAACCTTAGTGAGCGATAATGGAACAGCATTTACTGCTCATGAATTCAAAGAATTCTGTGACTCACTAAATATTCTACATATGACAACACCTGTGTACCATCCACGATCAAATGGGTTGGCCGAAAAATTTGTAGATACGTTTAAAAGGGCACTTAAGAAAAATCTTACTACGGACACAGACGAACAATGTATTCAAACATTTTTAGCAATTTACAGGGTGACACCAAATCCTAATAATAATGTCAATTCTTCCCCGGCTGAGCTAATGTTTGCAAGAAAGATAAGATCTGTCTTCGATAGGCTGCTACCAGAGAAAAAGAAATTTTTCAAAAAAGAAAACCTTAATACCAAGTGCTTCTCCCCAGGTGAAAATGTATATTTCAAAAATTTTCAAAATGGACGAAATCAGTGGGTTGAAGGTATTATCAAAAAAAGGATTGGGAGCATGGTCTATACCATCCAAGGATTAAGTTTTGCCTGCAAAAGACACAGAAATCAAATACGTCCCAGACTGTCTCCAAATGTGGAAGAGACACCAATGGAAACATTGTGCGATATTTTTGATATACCAAAACCAGCGTGTGTACCGCAAACAATGAATATTTCGCTTGAACCGACCATACGGGCTGGACAGAAACCTTTACCCCGGGTAACGCTGACCAGAAGGAAAAGCGCAAGAAAGAGAAAAGTTACCAGGAGATTAAGCCCTGACCCTAAAAGGAAGAGGTATTTAAGCTAAAATCAGGAAGATTTCAGCTTCAGGGGGAGGTGTTGTGAAGGAACATAACTGGCTATACACCGGTTACAAACTGTATATATATATTGGACTGTTGGGCAGACAAGCAGTCGCAGTAAGACGGATAGTCTTACGTGTTGATTATCAGACTTTCTTCCCCATACTTGTTACTATGTACTTCTATTTACCTTAGGCGAGCAGCCTTACGTTTCTGTATTATAAATAAACCCCATTACACATACCACTCGGTGTAACTCACGTTTGTCTTTATTTCCTAAGTATTTAGGAATATAACAATTTCATTTTTATTTCTCTCTTTTCTTTTTAAAAAAAATTCCTGTATTAATTATCACTGCAACCGTACATGGAAAGTAATTAGTCTCTTTGTGTCTTTATTGGAAATATGTCAGATTTTTCTGTTTTACTATTAATGTCTTTGTTTTAATTTTTTCCATCAGTATTCGTTTAATCTGAGATTCTCCTGATTCCTATCATTTGCTAAAATTTTAACGGTTATTTTTTATCGGGATTATGTTTTCCAGACACGTGTTTGTAGAAAGGTGATATTTTGGTGGTAATGTGTTTCTTAATTCGGATATGCAACGGTCTTATTGAACTTCCGATATATTATTCATTGCAGATTTTACATTGTATTTGATATACCGAATATGTGCGTTCGCATAATATTGTGTTTTTAATGGGCCAGTATATATATATATATATATATATATATATATATACATATATATAAACTAATAACAATCTGAAACCAAAATATGAGAATAACAATGGGTAATTAATTATATAGCTAACCTTTATAAATAGTGGAAACATTAATTACAACCAGTCGCCTATAATACTGAAGGTATATAAGCAATTCAATAGAAGGAGAGTTAGATCATCTAGAACGAAAGTAGTGTTTGTGTTCAAAATTCTATATTTAATAGAACATTCTGTGTAACCTAGATAATAAAACTTCGGTAGGTCTTATACTAGTATTTGAAATATTCAGCTAATCTACAGGTTCATTTGAATTCGGTGGTGCGGTGGTTTGTTTTCTCCTAATCCTGTTTAGACAAAATTCGTGTCTTTCAATCGGTGGCACGTTCTTTTACTTCCTTATATTCTTATGGGTAGCACTGCTCTTGGGGAGAATTCAACTCTGAAAAGTCTTAGTCTTTCTTTTTCATCAAATCCTTTTTTTTTAAGTTCATGTACTAGATCTATTTCACCTTTCTGCTTCTCAAAAAGTCGATTCTCTTTATCGTTAAAAACACTTTCTCAAATCTGAGGCTATTCTCTGTCTTTACAAATTTACTATCATTCAATGTAGGGAGTATTGCTCTCTGATTTTGTTTAGTGAATCTCTATCCAACTTGAAAGTTCTTGGTAAGGTGTAATTTGATTGCCCCCATCCATTCTTCTTCTCTGCAGCATGTCTTGTACAGACGTGATGTTGCTAATTTCAGTCTTTTTCATAAATATTATGGCATATATTTTCAGAATCGTCTGATCTATACCCAGCTTCCTTTGTTTCAGCTTTTTTAACTCGTTGGTCTAGTAGTCTTCATTATTGTACAGTTTTAATACATAATTGTAATACAGATTCCTATTCAAGTAACCTATTCTCGAGAATAGCAGGCTTTTGGAACTCCCTACATGTTGATTTATTTTCTACTAACTATAACCTTCGATTTTCAAGACTAATATCAATAAACATTTTCTGTCTTTTCGATAATCAGCTATCGTTTTTCTTAGCACCGTACATCAATTGACTTCACGCTTTGTCTGGAGCGTTTTCTATTAAAAAAAGGTTTTAGCTTTCAAAATAAATTCCTATTACTTGTCTGTATCTACAAATCATGTTTAATTTGTCTCTTTTCATTGCTTTAGAAACCATTGATATAACACCTACCGAATGTGACTTCATTATTTTGGCTCAAAATCCATAATAGATTTTGATAATAAACATCGGAAAAGGAATGATTCCACTAAGGATTTTAATATCTAATTGGATCAACGGCTTTTGCTGAAGTAACGGATTTAGTGTCTTTTTTTTTTTTTTTTTTTTTTTTTTTTTTTTTTTTTTTTTTTTTGCTAAATCAGACATATAAATTATTCAAGGATAAGTTTGATTTTGATATGGGTCTTTTAAGATCTGGTACTATCCTACAGTTAGGGCAACTAATAGAAAGTATGAAATAGCTAACAAAATGACTTCATGAACTTTTTAGTGTTATATAAAAACATCAGTACATGATTAAACGATAAAAGTATCACCCTAAAGAAACAACACTACAGCTTATTTTAAAACTTATTGAAACAATCAATTCAGGTAACTTGATTATGTAGTAGAGTTGATATATATTCAATGTAATCGCCTTTAGTCTCAGTCAGCACCTTCATACGGGTCCGGAACTGGGAGCATACTTTTGCACAAGCTCCGGCGAGAGCTCGGCGAATACTCAGCGATCACACTGGCTTTGGTGTTGTGGGAGGTCATGTTGATGATTATCTCGACGTATGACTAAACGAAGAAATCCAACGGGTTCAGGCCGGAGGGGAGCGAGTGAGAGAATTGTACAATTCGTAGCACTTCTTCTGCAGTCAAGCCTAGGTCTCTTTGGATTTGAGCACCGGCGTCGAGTCCTACTGGCACACCCAGACCTACCAGCGGTCAACCGATTGCACTAGGGGATCGCCCCACTCTTCTGCACATCTATATATCTTTTGCTGTTGACTTTCATGCCGACTTGAGGTGGCATGTTGTGGTGCTCGATGAAACCACATCAAAAACACTAACCGTCACTGACAACTTTGTTTTTATCATTATGGACACGTCCCTGTTATTCGTGGCAATCCAGCGATGCATTTTGAGGCTGCTGGCAATAGTCCTGTTGTCATAGCTCGGATTTGTAGCTAGTATAAATAGTACAGTGGTGCATCTTCGATCTCGGCCGTTGATTATTGTGTCACTTTCAAACATGATTGAAGGGTCCTATCTCTCTTGGCATTTGTACACAGCTGACCAACTAGTAGATTGTTTGCAACAGAAGAAAACCAGCAACTTTGTTTTAATACCCCTGGGAACGTCCCTGGAATTTAAATGCATTTTGAGGGTGCTGACAATGGTCCTGTTGTTATAACTTGGGTCGGTAGAGAGTATGAGTTATACAGCGGCGCATCTCCGATCATGCTCGTTGAACATTGTGTTACTTTCAGACATGTTAGAAGGGTTCTGTCGCTCTTGGGATTCGTATATAGCTGGCCAACAAGTAGTCTGAACTAAAAGAAGAAAACCGGTTTTCCTCAAACGGAAATACAATCATGCAGTCTTTTCTATAGCGACAATTTTATCGTTCCACTCTGTATTGATCCTAACAAACCATTCATTTATTCTTTAGATTTAGCACTTATGAACCATAAGTAATAAACCCATCTTAGGAAAATCATTAATTCGATAATGTTTTCTATAATATTATCTAGAATTACCTTTAATATGTTATTATTTAACACGGATTTAATATTACAATAACGCATTAAGAAAATCGGGTTATAATATACTCAATGAATACTGGGACGATTTGGAAAAATTATAACAAGATAAACAGCAATAAACGATCATCCAACATATTTATCGATCATACGACTATATCGCCTCGTAATCGAAATGTTGTTACGAATAAACATAAAAATAAAACACAGAACAATACGGTAAATTAATATGGAAGAAATTTTTTCAAATAATACCAAACAAAAAAAAAAAAAAACATAGCAAGCACACCAATCCATATAGAAAAAATGTTAAGACTAATAAGTTTTTTTTTTCGGAAAGTTAGAAAATAAATTTAAAGCTCTGTATAGATATAACAAATTATTTAATAAAACACTTTTCAAATTTCTTAACAGTGCCCAATTTGAAACAAAAAATAATAAACTGATAAGATATAAAAAAATAATAAAGTCTAAACTGATAACACCCCCTTGAACGAAACTTGTAATATAGATCTAATTGTCCCAATCAATGTCTTTTAAATGGCTTATGTAGGAAGGACCATGCTTTCAACAAAGGTACAGTTAAGTATGGTTCATACATTAGTAAAGGGAATAATAACAAGAAGAAGAATTGACCTGGATAACCATATTAATGACACTTGTCCGTTAAATAAGTTTAAGCCTACAGTTGGTGATTTTTTTTTTTCATTTGAATCCTTAAACTCCAACTCTTTACCTATAAAAAGACTACTAGCTCTATATCGATTGAGAATGCTATTTCCTTCACAAACACAGAACTCAAGGCAGTATCTCGGTCCCAGATGATGTCATTTTAGCATATACTTTTGAAGTACGAACACGCTTATACAAATAGAACTATTAATAGATAAAGAGCCCTCGCTGCTCAAACCCGATTCCTGAACGATAAGACACACCCTTTCTCCTTAGACAAGCAAATAATTAAATTTTATTTCATTCAGTCGTTCATAGACTTTAAGCTTTAGACATTTAATTACTCCATTTTGTTTTACTCAATTAATTCGTTTGACTTTCAGATGTAAATGTGTTTTACTTTTTACGTGTTTTTAAAAATTGTTTGTCTGTTTTTTTTTTCGCGCGACTCCAGCTTTGATATTCATCGAATCCTTTTTAATAATTTCTATTTTCTCGCAGTCTTCCGTTAACTATTGTAGAGTTTGGTTTTGGTTCATTTTCTAATTTTGTTAGGGCACGCCTCCTGGTTTCCGCATCCTGACCAGAAGTTAATCCTTGCGCAAATACTAAATTTGTTGGCACTGAGGTCTTCAAGTCTGAATTCCTCGCGTGCGTTTCAAACTCATCTTCATCATTCTTCTGCAAATTCAGACATGATCAACGCTTATGTAATAAAGTGACTTTCGAGCTGCTAGTTCTGTTAATTCTGATATTTTCCGTGGTAAAATAAAATCCACAACTTGTTATGTTAGATCATCTCTAGTCTCCGAAATAGTAAACGAACCTTTTCTCTGGCTCGACAGTTTGCAGTCGATACCAAAAAAAATCTTCGTACCGACGGAAATAAGCTGCAAATGATTTTCTTTCTTCAGGTCCGTAGCAGAAATTGCCAATCGTTTTCCGTATTGAATATTGTGAAAATGCAGTATTATTATCGGGGGACGTATTATTTTTTGATGACTTGAATAATATGCGGTTGATTTTCATATTGCTGGTCCTCTAGTCTCATTAATTGTTCTTGTCTTTCATCTGAAAGCTTCTGATGTTCAAATAATTGTTGTCGATGTTGTTGTCTTTCCTCTGCGCTTTGTTGTTGTTCTATTTGTTTTTATAATGTACTTTGTAAGTCGTCCATTTATGTATGATGCCTAAAATACTGAATTGACAGAAATTTTACGAAACCATGTTCAGATTAATTATTTTTAGTATTTTTAGAACAACTGAAGGAAAAGGGAACAGTATTTCGTTTTCTTTAATAACTTTGCAAACTAACATTGAACATAAAATTTTAAATAATTTTTCTTTAATCCCCTCCCCAAATGTCTTTTTCATAGACGGGAATAAATATGTGTCAACAGTAATATGCAATATTTTTCAAAGCAACTGCTTTTAAAACAAAACACATGTTGATCATGACAGAAATAGGCTGAAAACCATATTTACTTTTTTCTTTGGTAAGTAAAAAATCTTTGCTGACAGTCTTATTTAATAACGTGGGAAAACCCCGAATAGTTCGTATTTCTCTTTATTTTTTATTTACTGGTGTGCCAAGATGTCGTGACAATCCCATGCAAGGAGAAAAATATGAAAATATTCTTACTTTCCACGAGTGTGCAATTCAAACTTTTATGCCCATACACTTATTTGGTTTTGGCGAGTCCCCCCTTTCTCCTTTCGTCAGTGTTTTGTGAATAGGTACTTGGTTAAATTCAGCTTTACGTCTTTTGAATGCTGAGAGGTATTTTAAATTCAAGTGAACTCTTAAGTTCAAAATCCGACGTCATCACTGTTATAGCTCTGTTAAAGGATTATAAAGCAAAATAGAACACAAAAATAAAGGAACATATATAGCAAAGCATACTATAGATGGGTTGTTCGTCGTAGCCGACGAACGACCTACGTTGGTCCACCGATTATCGAGTGACACTTCACGGCTTAATCTTCCGGTATGTATTGAGTTTGGAATCTTCTATTAGTAGGTAACATAGGTTAGTTCCGCCACAACAGAACCATACTTCTGAATTTTCGTATTTAGTTTCAAAATGAAAGCAAGTAATAATATTAATTACAGCTGTTATATAAAATGTTATACTATAATAAGACGCTGTCTAGAAAACTAGCACAGAAAAGTAATTTTATCAAATCTAATAAGGAACAAGTAAAACCAACAAAATAATAGATTTTAATCAACATGGCTGCATATCACATAATAGGAATATGGAAAATCATTGAAAATTGATAATAGGACCAGTAAGAATATAATAGAAATAAAATATACCTTACAATCAGAACCAATGAGAGGATTCTAGCTAAACTAATACAAACTATAAAATAAGGAAAATAAAACACGATCTATCATATGCTTTATCCACTATATAGTAAGCATATTCTTCCGAATATTTTATAGTATAATTGATAGGATTTTTCCCAAAGATAATACTTTATGTAAGCTTGTTAAGAAAAATACTATTAAAATATCTTTCCCCAGTATCAAAAATTTATCCGTATGTATAACGAGATATAATATCATGAAAATACAAAACGCATGTCGCACAGAAGTTGGAAAAACCCCATTGATACTTATAGTATAACAGAAAATAATTGTAATTGGAGAAATATAATCAGTGTACATTTAGCGGAAATTATTTTATTAATAATCTACGTAATATACAAATTTGAAGTAATTATTGAAAATATTATCAAAGCATATTGTTACATAAAGGTGGGAGATATTGTTCTTCTAATGGCACCAGATAAACATATAAATTTTATATATTGTTGTTTAGCAAGGAGATATGCTATTGACGTATAAACTGAGTTATGTTGTATCAGAGTTTTCACACGGGTATATATTACAGTTCATATTTACATAAGATATCATTTTCATAAGAAAGATAATATATGCTTCATACCTTAAAGAGTTCTTCTGTCTTCACTGCTGAGCTCCGTGATGAAAGCTCAAATGGCCAACTCCGTAATCAATTGAGACCTCTGTTTGTCCTTGTTTGTGAAACCACAGAACAACACTTCATATTTTTTTAAATATAAAATATTTTCCAGTTGTTTCAAATGGTCTTCACAAGGTATGCATTTCGTGTCTATATGCTTGTCCTCCACAACCTCGCATCCTAAGTTGAAGTATGTCTGTTCACTCTCGTGATCAATCTCCAACTTCTCTCAACTGACTAAACTTCCCGACCTCTTGACCTCAGTTCCGTTTCGTCATTATTAAAAAAGCACACGTTTTACTAACGTGTGACCTTTCCACGTCTGCCTGTCTAAGGTTATTTTGTTTATTTACCCTAAGTAATTTATATAAACATCCTCAGCCAAAACCCATTGTTATACTTTATTCTATAAACAATAAATAACCCCCGATAGAAACTATTTTAACAATATAATTAAATAGATAGATAAATAGATAGGTAGGCAGATAGATCGATAATAACTAATTAACTTTTAACGAAGTTATTATTTAACATCATGTCGAATTTGCCAACACTACGTCCAGGGAGAGATACAGCAGCTACATGAACTTTTTTTCAAAATTGAACCGAATGTGGAACATGTGATATATGAGGGAATTAGTTAAATATAAAACTCACTATGAATTTAAATGACCAATTTTAGGTAAAGATAATACATATATTCCGAATAAGAGAAAAGTATAATTTGTGTACTTTGAAATCTTTCCAGATAGTAACATCTAAGGAGAATGCGGTTGGTTACTTTTAATGCATCTAAAACCGAGCTTCTACCTTTACATCATCAATGCTCTGATCCCCATCTGGCATCAATTGAAATGAATGGCTCTTGTCTTATGGGGGCTCCATATTTTGAAAAGCTTCTGTGCTTGAATACTACTCCTGATCTGAACTGGAACACGTACATCAAATCGGTTGCCAAGGTCACTGGAAATATGCTGGGATCCTTCTACCGCCCCAGTAGATATCTCACTCGTGATTCAATTCTCTATCTATACAAAAGCCAAGTACATCCAACGAGTACCGTTTCCACATCTGGGCAGGAGCTACTAGAAGCAGCTTATCCTGTCTTGACAGAGTTCAAAATAGACTTTGTAGCTTAGTGGGGGGTGCCCTTTTCTTTTCCCTGCAACCTCTTTCCCACAGAAAGACGTTGCGAGCCTGGCTCTGCTTTATTGTTATTTTCATGGCAAGTGCTCGTCTGAACCCCAATCTATGGTTTCCCTCGCCAAACATTCAGAAAAAACACTCGTCTAGCTGTAACCACTGTCAGTAATTTTCCAAACGCTTTATCTGTGCCTAAACCAAAACGTAGATTCCATGAACAAAGCATCTTTCTTAGAACTGCACGCTTATGGAACTCTCTTTCGTTTGCCTGTTTTCCATTTGACTACAGTTTGGTTCTCTTCAAGTCCAATGTAAACAAATTCTTGATGAACCGTCCCTTTCAGTAATCCAATTTACCAAATTTCCACTACTAAAGATTAATATGATATTATCCCATTGAATACTATAAACTCAATAACCCTTATCCTCCAGTGGCCTCCGGGTCTATGTGTTCTTGGAAAATGCTTGTCTAGAAGGCTAAGAAAAAAAATGCCCTACTCTGGTTTTAGTGTTCAATGAAATAATGGAGACCATGAAATATAAATTCCCAGATCACTTTTTTGGATTATATAGAGATGATGGACTTTGTCTATCGCGTGACTACAATGGATGTGCACTAGACAGGCTTAGAAAAGACCTAACTGAATTTTTTAAGGAATTAGGCTTTAAAATAATAATACAGACAAATTTAGATAGAGTAGATTTTTTAGATGCCACTCTAGATCTCGAGAAGAAAATACACAAACCCTTCCACAAACTAAATGAAAAACTCATGTATATAAATAAGGGTTCATGCCACCCACCCACAGTGTTTAAAAATATGGTAGCGAACATAAGCCAAAGGATTTCACGGCTTTCTTCGAACGCTGAAGTGTTCGAGAAAGCAGCACCATATTATAATGACGCACTGCATCAAAGTGGGTTCAAAGAAAACATAAAATTTCAATAAACCCAGAATAGAGAAAATAAAAAACGAAAGAGGAAACGGAAAATAATCTGGTTCTTACCTCCGTTTTCATTGAACACTAAAACCAGAGTAGGGCATTTTTTTTCTAAGCCTTCTAGACAAGCATTTTCCAAGAACACATAGACTACATAAACTTTTTAATAGAAACACGGTGAAAGTTAGTTACTCGACAGCTCCATCAATAAAGTCGATAATATCCAAAGAACTAAAAAAGATAGATAACGCAGGCTGCTCTTGCAGGACCAAAAATAGCTGTCCATTGGAGGGTAATTGTAAAGCTGAATCCCTTGTCTATGAGGCCACAATAACGGAACACTCCACAAATATACCGGAAATATATATAGGTATGACAAAAGGCCAATTTAAACAAAGATATTATGCGTATATGAGCTCCTTTAGAGCTAAAACAAGGATGAATACAGCATTAGCTACCCGCGTGTGGGAGCTTAAAGAAAAAAATACACCCTTTTCCATAAAATGGAGAAAAATAGAGCATAAACCAGCATACGTCCCGGAATTAAGTGAATGCTCACTCTGTAACGCAGAGAAATACTACATTCTCCGGTCCATTCATGACCCAAAAATAAAATGTTTAAATGTGAGGAGTGAAGCTTTGAAAAGTTGCATACATAGAAGGAAAGGGCTCCTAATAAATTGGATCAATGAAAAGAACAACACTTAGATGTTGTTTATATATATATATATATATATATATATATATATATATATATATATATATATATATATATATATATATATAAATGTAATAAGGAGAAAAAAATTGTAAATACATAAATGATTAGTCGGTAAACTTGGATTTTAATCGCAATTATATTATAGATTTTTAATTAATGTATTTAAAAAAAAAATAATTAATTATATTTTATAAATGTAATTTATAATCTATTTCGAATTTAAAACTATAGAAAAATATAATGTTAATAAAGTAGGGAAATCACTTAGGATAGATAAATACTCACTTCCCCAAACCTTGAAAGATTTGTTTTTTAAAAATAATTTTTAAACGTATTTCGAAATTTTTAAACGTGATTAGATATAATTAAAAATATATTTTTTTAAACTTTAAACGTATTTTTGGAATTTTTTAAATGTAATTCGATATAATTAAACGAATTTTTAAGTTTTTAACCGATACCAATACAGATTTTAAAGTTTTTTATACATAAGGAAAGAGATTTTAAAATTAAATGGGGTTCAAATTAAAATCGATTCATATAAAGAAAACATTTTTTCGAAATTAGATCTTAAATTTAAATAATTCAAAGTTGAAAATTAGGTATTACATTATCCGATATATATATATATATATATATATATATATATATATATATATATATATATATATATATATATTTATAATAATAAAAAAGGGGGGGATTAAACAAAACGAGATTTGAACGTGAATTCGCGAGGTATATATACTTCACACTTCCGGTTATAAGATAGACGAATATTGGCTGAAGAGAGCTTGATAAAAATACCTTAAACGAGCCTTATTATCGGGCTTGAAACCGACGGTACCAATGATCTGTCTCAACTAACAACTTTCTGTACACAAAATATAAGTACGCTCTTAAAATTTGGATTTTCCTTTTAATTGAGCACTCTGCGGGAATTCTTTTTCCAAAAAAAACTAATCATATATATATATATATATATATATATATATATATATATATATATGTATATATAAATTTTGTCAATGGCTTTTTTGCAGATTAGTTAAATATCAATATTTCATTAAATATACACCACAAAAAAACTAAAATGTTATCATCAAAGGAGTCGTTAAGATTAGTTAATCCCCAAAAATGTTATTCAAATTCACGAAGCTATTTATTCTTTCTCAAGGAATTTTCACTATCCATCTTTTTATTGCACGTCTTTTAAAATGTTGTCTTAGGGCAAACATACAATGTCTAATCATGAAAAGGTTTTTTTTTATTATATTTATTTGTCAAAACAAAACAAAAAGCACATCCTAGGTGCTATGTCTCAAATAAATGAATTATTTATCAACATATCCATCATTTTGGAAATAATTGTAAACAACCTTCTGTCCACCAAGGAAGTCAATTATTTTATCTGAAAAGGAGTTATGGCTCAACTATTTTCCTCCACAGGGTAATATTGGACGTAAATTGTTCTCCTCCCTCATAAACCCTTCTTTTCAATATTGACTCAAGATGTCCAATGGGATTAAGGTCTAGAGAACACCATGGCTAAGTCATGATGGTTTCTCCAACGAAACCCATAGATTCAAGGAATGTTGCAGTCGCCCTAGCAAAATGGGATGGTGCATTGTCATGCATAAAATTTATCTGAAAGCGACGTGATAATGGTAGGTCATCTAGCCATGGCGACAAATGATTATCCAAAAAGGCCGTGTACGCAATGCTGGTACGTTTTACATTATCTGATACGCGGAATTGTCAAATCAACTTATCCCCAATGATTCTCGTCCAAAACAGGATGCTTCCACCTTCTTGTTATCGATGAACTCTGTAAGGGGTGAGAGTCCGTTCGGGTTCTAAACTTTGACCCATTCATCTGGATTGTCAGGAGTAGCATAGGCCTCACCCGTAAAAAGGACACCTTGTGAAACCCATTTTCATGTAATTCTTTGTCCAAGCTATTCGGTTTTCCTATGTTGTTTGCTCAAAAAGGGCCTTGGAAGAGGTTCGATACCCTTTCCATCTTGTTAAATACATTGCATCAGGCCTATCTGGATGCTGGAGCGATACCAGCTCTTGCGAAAATGGAAGCACTGGTACTTTTCCGAATATCGCAATGTAAAAGTTTTTTCCTGACGCACTTTCTGGATTTTGAGTTAAGGTTGTTTACTTCTTTCAAGCTCCATGGCTAAATCTTTGATGGATAATCTTTCTGCAAGTCAAGTAACAGTCGTTTGCTTTTCGATAACCTTAAATCGTCCTTTTTTTCGCATTGTAAAAGATATGCAATAAAGCGATGTACAGTATAAATTCCTTGATAATAAATAAAGTGTTATAGCTTCGTTAATAGCGCATGCATCTGAATAAAATTTTGGGAAATAATAACCTTAAAGAGTCTTTTTTATGATACAATTTTAATTATTTTGTGACGTATATTTAGTGAAAAATTGATATTTTACAAATTTAAAATAAAGCGATTAACACAGTTTATATATATATATATATATATATATATATATATATATATATGTGTGTGCGTGTGTGTGCGTGTGTATGTGCGTGTGTTTTATTTTTTATTACCGTTTTATCTGTTTGGCTACATATGTTTCCGATGTTGGACCATGTTTACGATCCGACAGCTTCGTCAGGTCTCGCAGAAGTGATTGTTAGTTATTGGAAAAAAAGCTGTCGGATCGTAAACATGGTTCAACATCGGAAACATATGTATCAAAACAGATAAAACGGTAATAAAAAAAATAAAACACATATTTGCTCTGCAATAGTATTGAGCACTCTCTTCAAGTTTTTACTAATTACCAGTTTTACCATATGTATATATATGTATATGTGTGTATGAGGTATATATATATATATATATATATATATATATATACAGCAGTATAGATAATATATGAAGAAAATGAAAATAAATAAATAAAAATTTAAAAATTTCATTTAAATGTTACATAGTAATTTAGAATAAATAATTACGATTTGTTAATAGGAATATGAATTGGGTAAGTAATAATTTTATTTTTGTAAAAGCGTATTGATTAACCAAAAAACAAAAAACAAAACATATTCATGGTTCTAGAACCGTTTTAGTGTAAGAGAGCGTGAACGCGCATATGGAAATACATGCGAAATGACGTCAACTGTAAGGAAAAAGACTATAAAAAGAGAACGCGAAAGTTATAGAAGATTCCAGATTTATAACGAGAAGTTGTAGGTTTTGTGAATACTTTCAAGAGATTAGATAGGCCTACACAACTTAATACACTTTGTTTTTATCTGTTCAGGTACTCCCTTATACTAGAAGGATTATTAAAGTTAATCAGATTCTTTCTTCAAGTTCGCCAGGATCAGGAAAGGACCTTAACACGCTTCAGCACTCATGCAGAACGCGAACCGCGCTGGAACAACGGTGTTATGCAGAAATCCATTCTTTACTGTTCTGTATCTTCATCGTTAATAAACTAACGCATCGCAAAAATTGGATCCAACTTGAAAAATTAAATAAAAAAAAGTAGTATATAACGGACCAACTTATCAGGATATAGCTGCCGGGGGGGGAGGCGATGCTCTTTTAATTTCCAAAACGAACGATTGCTTTCTAGCTATTTTATTTATTTCTTTTTTATGGCGGCTTCAAATAACCAAAAGTTTTAGACCAATCAGAAAAGGTTAATTATTCTATCTTTTTTATTCTTTAAAGTTTATTATCATTTATATATATATATACATACATTTTTATTTTTAGTTTATATTTAATAAAAATATCAGAAATACGACACCACAAAGTCACGCGTGGCGGGAGAACGTTGAAAGTGATGTCGTTTTAGGAAAAAGGAATCGAGATAATAGCTGTACTGTGTTTCTCTGCGACGTATTCTGCTACAACATGTTGGGTATACGTGTGTAAACGTGTGTAACGTTACATTATTTTATATAGTAAAAAATATGTATAATTGAAACTTTATGTGTAAGGGAGACCATTCAGTTGAAAACTTAATTATCCATTCTGATTTGCCGTTCAAATAGGATAAATTTTATTTTGGCGGGGACAAGCCACAAATAATCTCTATATAAATAAAATGAACTCATTTTTCCTTAATAGGATTAAATATCAAGATATTTCATGCAAATATAATATGCACAAACGGCAGAACAATATCTGAGGTGTGTTATAGGCTTATCATTTCTCAAATTCCTCGATAATCTTAGATTTCTATACTTTTTCTGCTGAGAAATCACGGCCAAAATCGGTTAAGATTAATGGAAGTGGTAAAATATTTTCTCTCTAATACATTCCTCCTCCCCCTGCCACCACTTAACACCGTTTGGGGATCGTTCACAAGGAACAGTTGAGAAGAGAACACCGGTTTGGCTTCGTAGTTCTTTCATGTGAAGTTATTTAAAATCACTAAACTAAGCTGCAGTGCTCTGTGGCGTAGTGGTTAGCGTGCTGGACAATTCACATTATATTTTGACGTTCGCGCCGACCTACCGTAGTCGTTTTTTTTTTTTTTTTTTTTTCCTAAACAACTGGAATGGACTGTTCTTTGTGGCCGAACTGTTAACATTGCAGATGTTTTTTTTTTTTTTTCACACTTTATTTTCCTACTTTTACTCATGACTCCGGGTTTGATCCTTCCTACTTACCTACCATAACATTTTTAACCCCCCCCCCCGTCCCGGAAACAAACACTCGGGCAACGCCGGTACCCCCTCTAGTAAATTAATAAAGGTTTGCATAATGCTAGTTAATTAGATTCCATCCATGCATAGCCTTGAGTCCCTCGAGGGGTATAGGCCATCCACAAATCTGTAGATGCTTTTTTTTAACCAGGGTTGTTTTTTTTCGGGGTGAGAGTGCTGGCGCCACGCCCAACCTTCCCAAATGGTCACCCATTGGTACTGGCCAGGCTCAGCTTTGCTTAACTTCAGTGATCTAGCGAAAACCGGTGTGTCAACGTGGTTGTGCCGAACAGTTAATTAGATTACTAACATGTTTAAACTATCTGCATGATAAGAAATTTATATGACTACACTTATTTTTAAAATGAATATTTTATTATTTACGGCTTTTGGGGGGAATCGAGCAAGTTTGTTTATATGGTTTTCTGATTGAATTAATTTTTTAGCAAAATTAGTTTCGTAAATGTTCAGTTGGGAAATGGTTGATGGGTATATTTAGTCGGATAAAAGTTTAGCTTTTTTATCAATACTACTTTACGGATAATATCCATACTTTGTAATTCTTTTGCCTTCATTTTGGACCTAAATACAAAAATTCAGAAGTATTGGTAAGATTGAATAGATTCGAATATGACGCTATAACAATTAACGTCTCTGAATTCCAACAGATCTTCTTCAGATGGATACTTTTATGAATTTTTTTTTTTTAAACTTTTATAACTTTTAAATACTTCCATGTTCATTTTATCCATATTCATCTAATATAATCCAAGTTTTAAATCTATAACTGTTTTATTTTTTCGGGAAACACAAATCTGCCCTGATGAGTTTTTTGCCGAATTTCCACCATTCAAGGAAATACGTGTAAGACACACTGCAATAACAATACAAGTCTATATGTGTGAAAAAACAATATATTTTTGGATTTAGAATGTTTACTAGCGATATATATATATATATATATGCTCTGAAAGTGTAAATTCATTTTTATTGAGCTTGATTAACTAATACTATTCAAAAATACTGACCAGATATATTAAAGATATAGTATTTATAAGCAAACGTTTTTATTTTTATATGTATTTTTCTTGTAATATTAATCAAATTATTTATTTGTTATTATTTGCTTAATTTTCAGTATAGCTTATAACAAAAGTAATTATTAATATATTTTTCTTTTTTAACATAGGCATCACCACTTATCAAGCCCAGGGGCCACTCGAGGATAAGGGTTAAAAATTGTACAGTAGTCAATTGGACAATACAGTAATTATTATTATTATTATTATTATTATTATTATTATTATTATTATTGTAGTTGTTGCTGTTGCTATTATTATAATTATTAATGTTGTTGTTATTATTATTGTTGTTGTTGTTGTTATTATTAATATTATTATTATCATTGTTGTTGTTGTTATTATTATTAATATTATTGTTAATATTATTATCATTATTAATATTATTATTAATATTATTATTAATATTATTACTAATATTATTAATATTATTATAATTATTATTAATAATATTATTAATATTATTATTATTATTAACATTATTATTAATATTATTATGAATAATATTATTATTAATATTATTAATATTATTAATGTTATTATTAATATTATTATTACTATTAATATTATTATTAATATTATTATTATTATTAATATTATTACTATTGGTATTATTATTAATAATATTATTATTAATATTATTATTAATATTATTATTAATATTAATGATATTATTATTAATATTATTACTAATATTATTATTAATATTATTATAAATATTATTATTAATAATATAATTATTAATATTATTATTAATATTATGAATATTATTATTAATATTAATATTATTATTTATATTATTATTAATATTATTATTTATATTACTATTAATATTAGTATTAATATTATTATAACCATTATTATTATTAATATTATTATTTATATTATTTATGATATTAATATTATTATCAATATTATTAACATTATTATTTATATTATTATTATTAATATCATTATTAATATTATTATTATTATTATTAATATTATTATTATGGATATTATTATTATTATTAATATTATTATTGATATTATTATTATTAATATTACTAATATTTTTATTATTATTATTATTATTATTATTATTATTAATATTAATATTATTATTTGAATGTTTTAATTCTACACTAAAATCATTTACTATTACTACTCTTACTTTGTTCATCAAATATTTTTTAAAACTTTTTTATTACATTTTCACCCTAAACAAGGCACATTGCGACGTTGTTGTAGAGGGCTAATACCAGGGACATAAGCATGATGGTTAATGTGTAGGAAGTTGGGCAGCAAGATATCGGTTCACGTTGCACTTGAACTTCTGTATTCCAGTACAGTCGGGGAAGCAGGGACCCGGAAGGGAATTCCAAAGTCTAGCTGTTCTGGGGAAGAAACTACTGGAGTAGAAGGCTCTCTTTCCTCTAGGGATCTCTACTGTGAACAGGTGGGAATTAGCTGCTTGTCGGGTTTGTCGAGGGTATTTACGTCGAGGGGGTACAAGTGCTTGCAGTTCGCCAGATCATTCACCGTTAAAGTACTTGTAGAACAGGCAGAGGGATGCAACATTTCGTCGATGTGACAGAGGCTGAAGTTTAATATTTTCTGTAATTTGTTAACTAATATTATATCTAAAAAGCTTTTTCATGGGTTGGAAATACCATACTAATTCTTTGCATTTTATACATTTTTTAGCTTATACGGTTAGAATATTTTATAATTCACTAATATTAATAAAGTGTAAGTATCGTATTTAGCTTTAGTCGAGGTTCCAACCTCAATAATCAGTTCGATAGAAACTGAGCCATTTCGATGGCCCTTTTTGCTGTCGGACTAATGTAAAATGTTTTTGTAGCCCTGGGAGATCAACCCTCCCAGGCCCTGCCACTTGGTTTTCGGTAGAAGCAAATTTATCGCTTGTTATCTGTGACGTCCTCGCCGGGGAATGCCGATGAGGCTACTTAGGCTTATTTTTGCAGGGCCAGAGTGCTACTCCTCATGGGGTGCTGGCCCGTCTTTTAACGTTCCGACTTTGTATCGATCCTCTCGCAGAGAATGGTCTGTTAACTTCGGTAGTACGCCATCTTTTCGGAATGAGTTACGACGATTTGTCATTGTATATTCTGAGTTTATTTCGATATATTTTATCTTTCTACCCCATATCCGTGTTCGTGTTTTTCTTTAGTGACCCTTCCGGAGCAACAACAATTATTGAGCTAAAAATGCTAATTTTATTATAATTGATATTATTTTCTATACCATTTAGCTAAACATTCAATAGGAATCTCTTTAAATAATAAAAAAAAGCTTTAACGTATTTTTTGAATTGTCATTCTACGTCTACACCAAATATAACATTATTAGACCTAATAAACAACAAGTATTTACTGAACACATATAAATACATTCATACGGAAACTACTTAAAGTTCGGTACACTGACATAACTATGTTTGGATCTGTAGTTATTAATAATTAAAATCTCTAAAGGGGCAATAGTATTATTTAAATAAAGACAAAGACCTTTCACCTGAACTGAGCTTACTTATTAATAAGTACATACGAAATACTGCCATGCTAGCGTAGCGAAGCGTGTACATGCCTGCATGAATGCACACACACACACACACACATACATACACACAAACACACACATACACACACACACATATATATATGTATTTATGTATGTATGTACGTATGTATGTATGTATGTGTGTATGATCAGGTCATGTCATATGTTACTGGTACAATGTAACCCAGTACTACCTGCCTAATGGTCGGGTCACCGCCGGCGACTAAACTGGTTCCCCCACCAGACTTGTTTGGTGAGGAGGGCGGCTAGTCTCCCTGAAGGATTAAAAACAAGACCTTTCAAAGGGCGAATGAACCTTTTTTCGGGGTCAACGGCCAACTAGCACCGTTTGTGTTCGGATGTAAGTATGTATGTGTGTGCTGGGGTGGAGAGAGCTCCCGTAAGCCGTGCTGAAGAAAACATTTGTAGGAGAAGCAAATCTCTGATTTAAAAAAAATATATAAAGCGAGAGACCAGTACCCGCATTAAGCTGGTCTGCAGTTTAACTTGTTGCTGGCTATCTTGCTCTTGCTTGTTGCTGGATTTCAACATTTTGAACCGAGAGAGAGAGACTTAGCTGTCGTACAAAGATAAGACTCTGTAACATCATCTGTGTATAGATACTCCCTCAGGCATTTGTCTATAAAAATGGTCCTGTGGCGATGGAAGTCATTTTTGTGATCATGGACTTTAAGTGGCTGAGGGAGTGGCACTCGTCTTACAAGACGCTGAAATCATACATCATCATGTATGTATGTATGTATGTATTATGCATGTGTTTGTGTTCCTGCATATATACATACATGCATATATGCAGCATTTATCCAAAGTACGGGGCACCTATAAAAAATCTTAGATAATAGTTTAAACCTACGTATTTCAACGTTGGATCTCCCTACTAGTATACACGCACATACGCACACATACACCCACACACAGACATATATATATATATGTGTGTGTGTGTGTGTGTGTGTGTGTGTGTGTGCGTGTGTGTGTGTATGTAATCATTGCATCGTTGTATTTTCCTAGGTTTAAATCCACTGAAACTCTGGTGTTTATCAAACACTGCTCAATGATAAGCAGGACGTAATTATAGTGCATGTATTTATTCCAACTTTTTTAGCTACATATGTGCATACACATTCTTGCTGCAACTTCTCTAGAGAAGCGGCATCTTCCGGTCAGATATTAACTTTTTTTAGAAAATTTGTCTTGAAGACACTGCCCCTTTAAAGGAGTTGCAGAAAAAAAATAAAAAACGTGTATGCACATATGTACCCAATAATATTTGTAGACATTTATAAGCCATACTATATAAATATATATATATATATATATATATATATATATATATATATATATGCATATATATTTATGTATATATATACACACATACATATATATATATATATATGTGGGGGTACGTATGTATGTGTGTGTATGTATAGATACTTCTTTGTATGTTGATATCACTCAAGTTCCGTTCCAATTGTTTAACTAGCGTCGTTTCAAATCGCAGACACCGACCTCTTTTTTTTCTGGCACCATTTTCTCTTCTTTTCTGTTTCTTATTCGGATTTGACTATCAGTTTCCACGGAGATCCTATGGATCACACTGAGCATTAAGTCACAATGCGAGTATCATATGACATTGGCCGGCGGAATAAAGAAAATTAGATGTCCCGAGGCATCAACCCCGCGGCTAATCAAAATGGCATGCAAGTGTGTGTATGTGCGGGAAGAGAGAGTTGGGGTCAGGTAAGAGATGCACTGGAAAACATATTAACAAAATCCGGGGCGGTCCAAGAGACAGAAAAGGATTTATTTTCTATTATATTAAAAAAATAATCTTGTGTATTTTTTTTATATTGTTCTATAAGACCCTTCAAGAAGAGATTCATTACCCAAAGATTTTAAAAGAAAAATAAGTAAGAATATTTCTGGGACACACCTACTGAATTCAACGATGAAAATGAGGCATTATACTTAAACGCGGTTTAGATCGGTCGATTTGGTTTACAACGTATCAACCCTGTTCAGGTTACTGAATTCAAATCTAATAATTTTAGAAAAAGTTTGCATTCTGCATGTTTTTTTAAAAATATATTTTCAAGTATATATTAATAATGTTTTAGTTGGTTGTTTTATTTAACGGTATATCAACGGCTTCGTGGTTTAATGTTTAGAAAAATGGTTATATTTTTATGCGTCAAGTTCTATAGATCTTAAAATAATAATTCATAGACGTTGGATTTTTTGTTGTTGTTGTTTTACGGTATATCAACCGTGCTCGTGTTATTTAATGCCAGATATATTCACTTTGTTAAAAGCTTTTATGTTTCAAGTTTATTCTATTTTTAATATTTATTAAGGGTGTTTAGTTTGTTTGCTGTGCTTAAGGGTATACTAGCGGGGGGTACCCGGCGTTGCCCGGGTGTTTGGAGGTAAATCAAAACTCCGGGGGAGGTTAAAATTTAAAAAAAAAGTTTTGGTAGGTGAGTATGAGGATCGAACCTGAACCCTTGAGGCGAAATTGGAAATTAAAGTGTGAAAAAGCACGACGGTAACTATTGGGCCACCGCGCTATACTAACACAAACACATTTGAATTTATTTAATTACTTAGATTTGGCAGGCGCACGTTTTAATGACTTAATGAGGTCAACTTTGACTGCGGCGCATTTCATTTACTGCGAGAACACTTTTTAAAAATGTTCCCAAGATGTTGGGGGGGGGACCAGCTCCCCTTGTCCAAATTGAATAGCAATTGTCTGATATAAGGAAAATATTTCCACATTGTTCAAAACTGATTGCTTTCGGACATTTCCAGCGATAGCCAGAAAAATACCGCCAGAATTAGTGTCGCTTTTATTATACGAAAAAGCATAATCCACCTGCGTCCAGCGAAAAATGTTGAATATTTATCTTCCCGAAGTCGAGCAAAAAAATAGACAGGCGAGCTCCATTGTTAACTCGGAGATATTATGATTTATATGTGATATAAAAAGTTTTAAGAAGTTGTGCGCTGACTGAGCGCTTCTCGGAAAAAAAGCCTTTCTTGGACATACACAAAAAACGAACATGCATACACACATTTTCGCTTATATATATATATAGACTAGCGAGGAGTACCCGGCGTTGCCCGGGTGTTTAGAGGTGTGTGTGTGGGGGGTTAAAAAAGTAAGTATGAGGATCGAACCCGAACCGTTGAGGCAAAATTGTAAATTAAAGCGTGAAAAAAAAAAACGTACACGTTAACCATTGCCCAACCGGGAGATGCTAACTGAAACACGTTTGAATTTATTTAATTACTTGGATTTAGCAGGTGCCCGTTTTAATGAGTTAATGAGGTCAAGTTTGACTGCGGGATAGTATTCATTTACTGCTGAACGCTCTCCCCCCCAAGATGTTATAGCAAAAAGACTAACCCACATGCGGCGAGCGAAACATATTGAATATGATCAAACTCAAGATAAGATACAGAAATATATAGTTATATACAATGTCCGTAGTTCAATGTTGATTTTGACGGACACTGCTGAGTCAAAATAGGATAGCTTAATTTCTCTCGGTATCGCGGTGGAATGATGCGGGAGAAGAGGGGTGTGGCGACTCTTCAACTCTGCTCGACTCTACTTCAAACTTAAGCTCAACTTTCGGTTTCGACTCTGGGGTCCGTTCATATATTCATGGAAGATATGATACCGGGGCCGTTTCCTGGACCAATCATTTCTAGTTACGTCACCCCCAGGGGAATTCTCTCTTTTCCTGTGCACCTATAGTTCTGCAAGCTCTCCCGTGCCCCGAAAAGGTCACTCTCGCGACTTCCGGCTCGCGGTCATTGTATTCACACTATAAACATCCTTAGTCTCGAATCCTCTAGTCATTCCATTTTCGGTGTACAATTTAAAAAAAAATGTATATTGTCAACGATATATTGTCAACGATTTTCATTACAATGAAAATCACAATCCAATCTTTCTCCTAGCAACGTCTTTTGCCGTCGCCCGGGCACACCAACGATAATTAAAGAATAAAAAGAAATCATATATGGCCGGCTTCTCCAGCATTTCGGAAGTCTTGACCCCCACCCCCCACCCCGTGGGGAATCCAATCGTCCGGTGGGACGGTCGGTCACGTCACAACTGTGTCATTATTTTTCCTAGAAAGAGATGTAAGGAGCTACCTTTCATTGTGATCCTAGTGCAGACAGTATTACGTCATTCTTTCACGAGGTTATCTATTAAGACAGATGCGAATATAAACTTGCATAGATGATGATAAAAAAGATGATGTTACCCATTAAAAAAAAAAAAATAGGGATAATCCTATATTGTGGATGACGTCAGAAAATTATGCAATTGTCCATGGAACGGGAAGCAAAGAGAGGAAAGCGATCTTTTATGTCGTTTTAGCGAAACGAACCGGGAATCAAACGTTGACAGGTTGTCTACTAAATAGTGTCTAATATTTATTTAAACATAAACTTTTTTTTACCATAAAGTATAATAGGCTGCATCTAAGCATCATATCTATATTGTTTAACACAAAATCCTTTTTTTTCAAACTGTTACGAATAGTTTTCAAAGATAAATTAAAAACTAATAAAAAAGCACAATAAACGGTACTTCTCTAAATAAGTACATATTAAATTCGCTACTTAATAATATCCCTGGAAAACTTTAGATAATGCTTACTTGGGACGATACAAATTAGTTTTCATGGAAAATTTCCTATAAACAATTCAGTAGTTTTCTTTTTAAAATATTAAAACAATTCAATTTGTTCAATTAGAAGATGCTATTATTCTTGTTTCAAGGGAGATGACTGGGAAATTTTATTTTGCTTTTGGCAATTTAATAAACGGAATATGTATTTTTAGCGCCGATTATTTTTTAACGTATTTACAGAAAACCCACTTAATAACGTTAGATGTATGTTATAATGATATGGGAATGATAGCGGCGCTGATCGTATGATTGGCCTAGTTGGGTTTGAATTCATCAAAATTATTGTACTCGTTTACGATCTTATCACATATGAAAATGCATTTATACTAGGTCATGTATAAAGTATTAAGTTATGTTAGATTCATTATACAAGGTATTTTCAATAAGTTTCTAGACTGTTTTTTTTTTGTATGAGCTCTTTTATTGATGGTACATACATGAAACTCTAGTTTCCTCTTAAATAATTTATTCTGGCTGGCATGAACTCGTTGCACCGTTCTTACAACTTCTGGAACGTACCATGGAAATCGTCTCGTGTGAGCGTGCTAACTTTCATCTCCTCAATTCTCTCAACGACAGCCTCTAAGGTTTTCCTTGAGCTTAGGGACTAAGCAAAAGTCACGAGGAGCAAGATCTGGACTATGCGGAGAGTCAAGAACTGTATTGGTTAAATAGCTTGTAACAAGGATGGTGTTATAATCTGGTGCATTAGCGAAAATCTCCTGCATCTTTATTTCATCGCGAATAATTGTGTGTACAATTCCCACACTGACATCAAACTGTGCACTTATTGTCTCTATAGACACCCAACGGTTTTATCTATGAAAAACTTTATTTGGCCAATAAACTCTGGTGTTTTAACATCCTTACTCCTCCCACACCTCTCAACATCCCTCACAGACTCTCTGCATTCCTTGAATCTCTTATGCCACTTAAAAATATGGCTCCAAATCAGGCTGCAGCATTCCATATTTTTCTGTGACACTTTTCCAAGTTTAAAACGGAATTTTACTGCATATCGTTCTTCTAAAATATCGCCACTTCCAGATTGCATTTTTGAAATTCACTAATTGTGACAATCAGGCTTTAGTAGAATGTATTCCAATTCCTGCTGTAGCTGTTCACTTGAACCTGAAATCATGAAAATTGGTCATTCACCTCAAAATTTATAACAATAACATACTGAATTTTCAAGAGTCTACGACAATTTTAAATGGCTGTACAAAAAAATTTGAAAACTTATTGAACTTCACGCCTGTGGAACTCTATTCCGTCTGCCTGCTTCCCACCGGACTACAACTTGGACATCTTCAAGTCCAACGTTAACAAATTCCTAATGAACCGCCCCCTTAAGTAAACACTTTATCAAATCTCCACACTAGCGTAATGTACTTGCAATAACCCTTATCTCTGAGTGGCTTCCGGGCCTTGATAAGTGGTGATCACTGTGTAAAAAAAAAAAAAAAGTCGCCTCGTATACGCCGAATTGTGTACTATTGTTATCGCTTAACAACCTTTAATTAAAAAATGTCGATTTCTTTTTGTTAATCGAGACACCTCTTATCAAGACTTAGTGGCCACGCAAGGATAAGGCATATCGGTTTGACAGGTAGGCGATGAGACGCCGATACGGATTTCTATCGATTTTTGTAACTGGTAGAGTTCTTGATTATTTAATACGGCAACTTAACAAGAATGTGTTTACATTGGGCTAAAAAATGGCCATATTATAGTCAGCCGGAAAGCAGCCCCATGATACTGTGTTCAAAGACGCGCAGTTCTAGAAAAGAAACCGTGTTTATCGAATGTCTACTCAGTTCTAGATACACATCGGGAGAAAGTGAATTTTGTTTTGAATGTTTATGGGGGAAGGGTGTAGGATGAAGCTCAGTCGAGTACCTGCCATGAACGTAACGAATGAGTAGAGAACACCTAGCAATGTCTCTTGTCTATGAAAGAAGCTATAGAGTGGAGAAGAGGATATGGCCCACTGGCGTTTAGAGTATGGTTATTACTTTGTCAAGTCAAAAATGTGTGATTTGAGCGTTCAACAGTACTCCATCATATAACGTCTTTGATACTAAACCAAAATTTGAAATTCCTACAAAAAACACGTACGTTATATTAATAAGACGCTGTACTATCGGGTCAGAACTAAAGTTCAGGGAAAAGCTATTGCTGGGTGAGTGATTGAGCCCGGCCTCTTTTTTATTTTCAAGGTAATATACTTACTCTAAGACCCCCCCCCGTCTATGTATTTTGACCTTGGCCCTTAAAAATGCTTCTCATTAGTAAAAAGTAGTATCCACCTCTGAAGGTCACCTTTATATAATTTGTTTCTTCTTAAGTTCGACTCTTACTTTGATACTGGCCTGCTTGTTTTCGGTTCTAAAGAAACCAGGCAACAGTTAATGGTCTGCTCTGAGAGAGCATTATGAGGGTCTTACTAACCTGTTTCATTTTCGTTCTATTATTTTTTTCGTCGACTCACTGTTTATTTTATTTAAATGAACTCTTTTATGCATATAAACAAAATAAATTGCAAAGTATTATTGATATTTTAAGTAGAATGATATGTAGAGTAAATGCGATATTGTGATGAATGCGGAAGGGAAATGTGTGACCATCTGGTGAAAGACTGTAATGAAAAGTGTTTGAATGAATTGATGAAAATGCGTCTAGTTGAAATTAGGATAGACAGAAGTGGATAAAAGACCGCTCCCACACCACCTCAATTTTGAACGCTTTATGCTAAGTTTGTTAAAATTATCTTAATCTTTCTTATCACAAATAAATAATTCAAAGTGTAGTATCTGTTCCGTTTTAAGTCGGATAAGGAAAAGTAAAAAGAATTTTAGTTTTTTTCCCTATACAAATTGCTTATTTTATGCCGTTAGATCCCCCACCATAATAAACCAAGCTTGTATAACATCCAGTCCTCTTGGAGAGAACATCAGTTTTTAATTTTGAAAATCTGCGCACACATTTTGCATGTAGGCCGTACAAGTTTTCTGTAGTTAAATGCTGTTTTTTGGTTCCAAAGTTGATTGTTTTATTCCCCCCCCCGCTTATTTTATATTTTTTACATAATTTTTATCAGCCTCGTGAGCAACTTTTGACGCCACCACAGGGTGCACCTACAACCTTACTCAGCTGTTCAGAACAAGATTCACTGAGTGACCTGATTAACCCCTTAATGAACATTGCAACCGCGTTACTCCCACGCCTACAGCATCCATCCATTTTTGTCTTAACTTGACATCTTTGCATTTTGACATTTTTTCCCTTGACTTTCGCTTCATGATGAATCTCACCGTCGTCATCGTCGTAGTCGTCGTCGTTATCATGATCATCATCATCATCAAAATTGTCGTCATCGTCATGTAATCACCATCGCCGTCATCATCGTCGTCGTCGTCGTCATCATCATCATCATGAGCAGCAGCAGCATCATCACCATCAGCAGTATCGTTACTTACCATAATCATTTTCAGTGAATGCTCAACGGCAATAGGTATTTATTTGCTCCCCCACCGAGCAAATTAGGCACAATGCCGATTTTTAATGTGAGGAGTGAAGGGAGGGGGAAGGGAAAAAGGGGACCAGCTCCCGAGAGGTGGGAAATGGGAGCTGGTTAAAGGTCAGGCATGTGGGGTTGCCCACACATCTGGTCTTTGCTTGCAGTGCTTATCGGAACAGATGGTGTTTATTTGCTCCCCCACTGAGCAAATTAGGCACAAGGCCGTTTTTAATGTGAGGTAAAAACCAGCTCCCCAAAAAGGGGGCACTCTGGTTACCAAAAATAATAATTGTCCCAGTATAGAGGGTTTCCCCTCCATTGACTGGTACAAATTATCTTAAGTGCAGCATCTGAAGAACAGATACTACACTTTGATCTTGTCACCCGGGCCCCGGAGGGTGCACGGGCATTGATTGCTCAACGGCAATAGAAAGTTGTGGTTTCCTGAAATCACTTTGGTTATCACCCTTTACAATTGAATTTATGTCTAACTAATAAAGACGATTGCTGAAATTTAAGTATCCACAGACCTCCCAAAGTTTCCAGCACACTCTGCGCACTTCAATTAGGGGTATAAATGGTGCTCTCTCTTTTGCATTTTTTAAATTCTTATAGACGCTTCATGTCTATTTTTGTGTGGTATCAACTGATACCAGTGCAAACATTTTCTGAGTGCTGAACGAGCAAACTGTTAGTAAATCAAAAGAAATCTCCTGCAATACACA
Organism: Euprymna scolopes; assembly: GCF_053919585.1. Taxonomy (NCBI): domain Eukaryota; kingdom Metazoa; phylum Mollusca; class Cephalopoda; order Sepiida; family Sepiolidae; genus Euprymna; species Euprymna scolopes. Next base: position 112,602,710 of record NC_136484.1, read on the forward strand.
ATTCATAGGCTTGGTCATAGACAATTTCAGTTTCATAGCAAGCTCCGTTATTTTTGATAGCTAATAAACAAGGAGAGAATGGCACAAAGAAAACTTACTTCCTTGAAATAATGGCGGAGTGGTTCAACCAATGTACAGTGGAAAAGAAAAAGCGTAATAGACAGAAACTTGATGAGTTTATTGCAAATTGCAAGTAAGTTGAAAAAATAAAATAGAAGTTTTATTAAACATGACGCAATTTCCAAAATCAGGAATATTTTAGTATGAATTTTGTGTGATTGATGATTAGCGTGTGCTCCACCAGAAGACCACGATTTTGTTTAAATGATTTTTATTTTACCATTTAAGAAAACAAAAATACAGCATAACTCGGTCTTCCGATGTTTTCATTTTAACGTTAGAAAATAATGCTTTCGTGGATGTGGTTTGGTCTTAGTTAAATACACGAAAGAAACTGTATGATAGAACCATACATTAATCCAGCTTTTATAAAATAATAGACGAATTAAAGAAATAATTTATTTCAATTTCGAGATCATAATTCGAAAGTGTACGTAGTTTCATACTTTAAATGATGCATGATTTTGCGCAGATAAATAATGCATTAAATGAACGGATAATATTTACGGTGGAATGTAGTAAAATGAAAGAGAAAATTGTAAAAGACCGGAAATAATGATAATCTCCTTAAGATTCAACATCGTCATTTCCATGTCGCTTTGTTCTTGTTTCTATGTTCCAACTCGTATTTTCATCAGTTCATATGATATTTCTTTTTTGAAAGGTAAAAAATTAATACAAAAAAGCACTCCTTAGCACACAAAAATATTATCCCCCTCCAAATCAACAGAGACTTGACCATCCTTGTAATGATCCGGTCCCTGTTGATTTTGCGGAGGGAGTAAAGTTCTGTGCAGTTTTAGGAGATCCACCCTCCCAGTCTCCCTCCATTACCTTCTCTCTTTGAGAAGGGGCTAGTTTATTACTAATCGCCAGAGGCGCCCTTACCGGGAAATGCCAATGCCCAAGAACTTTTTGCAGATCAGAGTGTCCCTTCTTTGGGGCGCTATCTTTTCAATCCCACTTTTCCAACCTGGTGTCTAAGTTCTTGCAGTGGGAGAGAATTAAACAATCCATTCCTTATTGGACATTACCTGCCTATAACTTGAAACTCAGTTTTATACGCTAAATAAATATTCAGAATGTGCATCATCATCATCATCATCTCTCTCTCTCTCTCTCTCTCTCTCTCTCTCTCTATATATATATATATATATATATATATAACGGTTTTTTAACATGTTTTATTAACAGTTTGCTCGTATTATAAGCTCTATCTCCTATTTGGTTTTATCGAGCTTTTACATCCGGTTGAGATAACTTTATAAATATTAATTCTTTAATATTTATAATATACTTTAATTTTACCATCTTGGATCATTTTGGTAAATTTAATTGTAATTTTTATTTCATTTTATATATATATATATATATATATATATATATATATATATATATATATATATATATAATTAATTTAACTCATTTATATATATATATATATATATATATATATATATATATATATATATATATATATATATATAAAATAAAAATTACAATTAAATTTACCAAAATGATCCAAGATGGTAAAATTAAAGTTTAGTATATATATATATATATATATATATATATATATATATATATATATATATATATATATATATATATATATAAGTGAACGTGTCTGTGTATCTGTGCGTCTCTCTGTGTATGTACATTTCCCTACACAATAATTATCTCAGTTTGAAGTCTACAGACTCGGAATTTGATATACAGGGTACTGAGATTTGAGAAAATCTTGGGAATCCATTGTCGGACAGAAATTTGCCAATTAGGGGTCAAAGTTCAACAATTTGACCTTTGAGACCAAACTCCTCCGACAATTTTCGGTCTAAACACTTTAAATTTTAGATATAGGTTCCTTGGACATTGGTCTAACTTAATAATTTTATTTTAGCCCCAAACAATAAATGTTAAGGGGTCATAATAGGGGTCAAAGTTTAAAAAATTTTTACGTCTGCGGTCTCTATCAAATTACTCAGAAGATGTCCTGTCTAAACATTTGAAATTTTACATAAAGGGTATTCATAACTAGGGCAAGCTTTTTAATCGGTTTGGGTCGAAAATTTTTAGTTACCAATATATAAATGTACGTATGTATGTATGTTTGTATGTCTGCCTAAAACTTTCGACAGACGCGCCCGATTTTACCAAGATCAGTATCTGTTTGAAGTTCGACCTTTCAGACGACAAATATCCAAAAATTGGCTAAAAACATAAATATCTTCACCTTCAACTGGGCACTTTTCAACAGGGGGGGACGCTTTTTTCGCCAATATTTTTGAAAGTCATCCTCTCCTTTCAAATGTCTAGCCTTAATTTAAACCTACGTCACTTCATGTTTGGCGGTGGTCGTAACAGCAAAGACGTCATGTGTTCTCCGTTCTTTTCCTCATTTGCGGTACGGGTTCGAGCCGGCGTTTCTACTACCAGTTTTTTTTTTTTTTTGCTCAACATACACCTCCAAACACCCGGGTAATATATATATATATATATATATATATATATATATATATGCATGTATGTGTGCATGTATGTGTGTATGTGTGTGTGTTAACAATCAGTTAAGATTAAGCTTAGAAGCGAAATGATTCTATAAACTTGGAGTAAATACGAATATTATTATTTATATTGTAATTTCCACCAAATAAAAAAAGCTCAATATTGCCAAAATAAGAAAATAGAGCTTGTTATAGAAGAATACAGAATTAAGACTGTAAAAATATATTTTATATGAATTTATTGTTCGGCAAATAAGATATATTGAAATGCCATCAAAGAAATGCCTTCTTGAAACACCGCAGATTAAGAGAATTTCAATATATGTTATTTGCGTATCCTGTCGAACCAAAACTTCATTTCAAATATGTTTTACAGTCTTAAACCTTTATATATATATATATATATATATATATATATATATATATATATATATATATATATATATATAAAAGTGAACGTGTCTGTCTTTCTGTCTGTGTGTCTGTGTGTCTGTCTATCTGTGTACATTTCCCTACGCAATAACTCTGTCAATTTTTAGTCTATAGACTCGAAATTTGAAATACCGGGTACTGAGATTTGGGAAAATCGATGTGACGGGTGTCAGCCAGAAATTTGGCTGTTAAGGGGTCAAATTTCAACGATTTGACCTTGAAGAACTCTACCAAACTTCTCCGACAATTTTGGGTCTAGACACTTGAAATTTTAGATATGGGTTCCTTGAACCTGGATCTAACTTAATAAAGTGATTTGAGCCCGAAACACTAAATTTTAAGGGGTCATAATAGGGGTCAAAATTTTAAAAAATTAACCTTTTTTTTTTGTTTTTTGCTTTTTTTGCACAGCATACACCTCCAAACACCCGAGCAACGCCGGGCACCCCTGCTAGTATATATATATATTAATGAAAAAAAAATGAACTTTTCTACCAATTGCGACAAACAAAACTGAAATATGTCGTAGATCTCAACTGATTAACGCACCCAATTGCTCGTTTGAATAGTTTTTTCTCGCTGCTGTGTGAACGTGAGAATATAAATATTAAATGATCGACGATGCCTATATATGCGTGCGTCCCATAACGAAATACATTAAGCCCTGCGCCCGTATACAAGCCCATCCCTTTCGAAGCTATTTTCTCAAAAATAATTATTCAATGAACGAAATAATCGACTTGGTCCACCCGCCTTGAATCTGTTAGATCCGCATTAAAGCAAATAAAAACACAAGTTAACTTTTGACTGTGATTTTACATTATTCATCGCCACAATTTGGAGCAGGACTATTCAGACGAAGAATACTTTTGGTTGGTGCTCCACGCATCTTTAAAAAGAGTATGCGTCCGCCAGTCGGTTGGCTCGTCAGTGTGTTACACTTTAATTTGAAATAGCAATTTCATCTTTAAATCCTCACATTTAACGGCCGCATCTTTTTTTAGACACCCAATAACCCTTATGTCTGCCCCTCGTTCGATATATCGCACTTTAGTTCGAAATATCATTTTCATCGATCGGTCACCCTAAGATGAAAGCTTAATAGCTAACCACACATATTGAACGAGCGCATCTCATGCCAAACGCATCCAAGTATATTATAAAACAAAAGTTATAGCATTATATCGATTTGTCACGTTAAATTTCGAAACAGCAGTTTCCTGTATTACGCGTAAGTTACAAATAGCATTTTGCCCATCTTACATTAAAATTTGAAATATAATTTTTTTACATTTCTTCGGTTCAGTGCGAAATCGCATGTTGCTCAACATCTCACGCTTAAACCCGAAAAAACATTTTAGACTATCTATCTCGTATAAGTTAAAAAAAAAATATATTACCAGATCTCTATAAACGGACCGTTCGTCAGGCTTGAGTTGCACTTCTACCTAATTTCTACCCTCGGCCCCGAGAACATTCCTGTAAGGACCTGGTTCCTGTTAATTTTGCGCAGAGAGTTTAGTTCTGTGCAGTTCTAGGAGGTTCAGCCTCCCGGCCCTTTTCTTCTCTGTTTGAGAAGGGGTTACTTTATTGCTAATCGCCTGAAGCGCCCCAACCCATCTTCATTGAGCACCCTTCTTCATTGAGTCACATTTGTACATCTATATCTCATAGGATTTGATGGTTTTCGCTTTCAAACGGTTTGTGCTTGTACTATTTGCCAGGATGTTTTAGATGCAGTTGTTCACATAGTTTCCAGTGTACGGTTTTGCCTATCTGGTCATGTATATTCTTATATTCTTTTGGGGCTAGTTTGCCGGGTTCATTTATGTGGTTTATTGTTTCGTCTCGTTGTCCAAAGAGTTTGCATTTGCTTATTTTTGACGTCTTATCGATCTTTTCTTTGATATAGTTAGTGCTAATCGCGTAATCTTATACGGCAGTTAGTTATGCATCAGTTTCTCTATTTAGGTGTACTTTTCGTAGCCATGGTTAAGTGTTTTCACGATCCCCATCTTTTTCATGTCTTTATGAATCGTCTATGTAGCTGTTTCTCTTCTCATTTTTTTTCTTGTATCATCTTATACCGTGCCTCTCCTTTCTCTTTCACAGTGTCTCTTGATGCGGTGATTAGCCTTTCTGGGTTCTGCGTTATTATTATTATTATTATCATTATTATTATTATTATTATTATTATTATTATTATTATTATTATTATTATTTGTATACAAATAATTACCCATTAGTCTTTATTGCTCTATTTGGCACTAAACAATCCTATATAGCTTCCATAACGTAATCAAACGCTCACATAGTTTCCATGTTTTTAGTTACCCGCAGTTCAAATAAGATATTAGCTCAGTCCAATATCCCCGAAACACCACGTAAGCATGCCCATGCTAAAGAAAGAGATATACCTTAGAAAATAATATATATATATATGTGTGTGTGTGTGTGTGTGTGTGTGTGTGTGTGTGTGTTTAAAAAGGTGACGTAATCGATTATATAGAAAAACATAAAAATTAAATAAAGAAACAAGCGAGCAACAGATGAAGGGATGAAGATAAAGTCAGTGAAACGAGTATATAGCACTACCATACGGCATTATAAGTATACTGATCATCAAGAAATCTTTCGTAGAAGCGTCTCTCTTACCTCAAATGAAAAGCGTTTTTGTAAAAAAAAAAAAAAAAAAGAAGAAAATAATATTTTACAAAAAATGCTATATCACTTCCAGTTTAGTATTATTAAACTGCGGTCGGGAGAGTTTGATAAGAGTGCAAGATTTTAAATTACTAGGACAATTTATAATTGATATAGTCTTATTTATAGATGTCAGCGCATCTATGATCTTTCGCGTGTCTTTTTTTATCACCCACCTTCTACAAATGCGTATTAGAATTCATTTTGTTTTAAAATCCCCAGGTCATAAATCAGTTCATTCTTTTTAAGAAAAACAGAAATAATAATACAACAAAAGAAAAAAAGAAACAGAAATAAAAAGGGAGACTGGAAAAGTATATGTCAAAGGTCAAATAATCTAAAGAAACTAACAAATAAACAGATAAAGAACAAATAAATAGCCGGCGGTCTTAATGAGCCGCACGTGCGCTCGGTATTCCTTCAAGAAAAGATGACGCGTGCGAAATCCGAGTCAAGTTTTCCCAGTTTGTCGTGAAGCCAGTGGCTCCCACTGTGCGATTGTGGGAGCGGGAATGTTGGTCGCTGGGTGTCTTGAGGGGGTTTGGTGTACCACCCTCTTTTGATTGTACGTTAGCTTGTTTGTTTGCTTCTTTATTTATTTTGGTAACATTGTCCAACTTTCTTTGTCCCTCCATCCAAACCTCCTTTCCCTCGTTCATCGTTCAATGACTGCCAATAGAGAAGACGACCTTCAATTTAAAACTTAACACTTATTCTTTTTCAATTGTAAACTCAATACAAATCCCCCTCTTTCTCATTGTCTTTTTCCCCTCTTTATTTTTACACCTCCCCCGCCTCTATTCATCGGGCTGTCCTCAAATAAGAATGCACTGACTCCCCTGCAAACTTTCTAAACTAGTTCTTGCTTACGTCGCCAAAAGGGGTGGTCACTACACATGAAAGCCCAAAGACCATTCGAGGATACGAGTTATGAGTGTACAGTGATCATCGGGACAACAGCGTAGTCATCGTTAATGGTGAAAATTTAGAATACGCTGATTATTTAAAGGCGACGGCTCAAGAAAAATTTGTTTACATAGGACTCGAAGACAGCCATCTTGTAGTCAGCTAAAAAAAAAAAACAGGCCAGCGGAACAGAGTGAAAAAGGCGGGTAGTTCTATAAAGGAAGCTTTGATCATAAGAATCTGCGTTAAGATTTAGGCACAGTTAGAGAGTGGGGACATTCTTGAAAGTAGTTATAGCTACTCGAGTGTTTTTTTATGAGAGTTTGGCAAAGAATTTGTTTACATAGGACTCGAAGACAACCATCCTGTAGTCAGCTAAAAAAAAAAAAAACAGGCCAGCGGAACAGAGTGAAAAAGGCGAGTAGTTCTTTCAGGAATCTTTGTTCATAAAATCTGCGTTAAGATTTAGGCACAGTTAGAGAGTGGGTACATTCTTGAAAGTAGTTATAGCTACTCGAGTGTTTTTTTATGAGAGTTTGGCAAATGGTTACTTTATCTAAAGCTCAGTCGAGCATTTGACATAAAAATAACGATAGAACAGAGACAAACGCGCAACATTTCTTCCGTGGGAAAGATGTTGCAAGAAAATGGAAAAATTGCAAGATTTGCAAGTCGATTTTGAACACTGTCAAGGCAGAATAAGTGGCTCTGTACATCTTCTGTCAAGATGTGGCAACAGTACTACGTCCAAGAATCCACTTGGCTCTCATACAGGTAGAGGATTTCATCGGTAATGCGATACCTATAGGAGGGATAGAAGGCTCTAACCATATTTGCGGCGATCTTGACAACGGATTGGATGTTTGTGCTCTATTACAGATAAGGAGTGAAGGTAAGTTAGATTATGCCGGGGTGACGCTGGGTTTCCTTGCTTATAGTCGATTTTTTAATCGACTATTATTATGAAAAGCTAAATGTTAGATAAAGAACATTATTATTTGTCGAAGTACAAAATGAGTTTGTGTATAAATACAAATATTCTTAATAGTTCTTTTTTTTTAATTTAGTAGAACAATAAACAAAAGTCAGAAGAATGTGACCGTGACGGAATGTTAAAATACCCAAACAAATAGGTTTCAAAACATTAAATCGGAATGGAGAAAACGTGATCCAAAGTCACATGTTAAAATATGTGCGTGTTATTACGTAATAGAAAACGAATAGTTAGAAATATACGAGTTAGTTAGCTGATTAGAGAGAGTTGTAGAGATGAAGAGTTGGAGACAGAGTCAGCTAATGACAGGGCATATGGCCTTGTATGCTGGGGGAAGCAAAACCTAAGACGCGTGCAGTTTTCCAATGAGAAAACATAGTGAAATAAAAGTTGTCTTAAAATACAACCCGAGACTTGTGGGTCATTCCCTTAAATAGATCTGTATTTACCTGGCAGATTCGTCAATCAAGACTCACGAATGACCGAAGATATGTTTTCTTCATTGCCAACATGCGTAACAACTCAGAAATGTGTCCCGTTCCTTTTTGTGTTATCCGTATTATAAATGTCCTGTAAATCATGCCACACACATCTCTACATTGAATTATGAACATTAACTGACACAAGAAACTAATTATATACCAACCTATACGGCATAATCGCGTTTACACACCTGTTCTCGTCAGATCACCGAAATTAAGCAACATTGAGCCTGCTTAGTACCAGATGGGTGACCATTTTGGAATTCTAGGCGCTATATGTGCTGTCCGCTCATCTCGGCACTTTTTTTTCAGTCGTTCTGAACATACACCTTACTTGCCACTGATATTTAACAATGTCGATTCAGGAGATTTATGGTTGGTGCTTGCGCAACTTCTGCCACAAAAATCGCACGCATAGACACATCTTTGTGGGTATCCGTTAAAGAATGAAGGATCCCCCTTTTTTAATAAATGTCCTGTAACCCATCCACACACACATCTGCATGGAATTATGAACACTATACGACACAAGAAACTAAAGATATACCAACGTACATTATATACACTCCATACATATACACACACATATATATATATATATATATATATATATATATATTTATAGACCCCCTTATCTAATATACTGTTAACCTGGCGCTACGTAGCATATATGGAATCTGATACAGTGAATATAAGTTTCCGATAAGGGAACATAACGTATAGTTATTTTAGTGCTCCAATTTAAGGGACTACAACGTAACATGCACTTTCTGCTGCCGATGCTCACACGCTCTCCAACAAGGGTGTTTACGTACTTGGATTACCACACACATACAATGTGAAGACAAAACAAAAACAACCAATAGAAATAAAGGTCCAATTTAAAAAAAAAAAGAAACCATTTAAATGAGTTGAAAAAAAATTGAAGTAGAAAGAAATACAGAAAAAATATTATATATATATATATATATAAATATTACAGAAAATCGCCTATTATTTTTATTCTTACATACATTTTTTCCGTGAGCGGTTGTATGTTTATATATATATATATATATATATATATATATATATATATATATATATATATATATATATATATATATATATATATATAGACATACACACCGCTCACGCATTCACCTGCTCACGGAAAAAAACGTATGTAAGAATAAAAGATAGGTGATGTACTGTAAAAAAAAAACAAAAAAAAAATTATGAAAACATATGTTGTTGAAAAAAAATTGTTGCATGTTGCGATATAATGTTGAAAATAAGAAAATAAAAAGCGGGAAAAGGAAATATGTGTCCAGCTGGTTAGGAAAGAAAGAAGAAAAAAATAAACGAAATTTTTAAAAAAAATTATTCATTTTGATTTTTAAAAATACTACGATATTCGAATATAAAATGGTTTTAAAATTGTTTAGATGTTTTGTAAAGCCGCGAATCAAAAACACAGAGAAGAAAGTTATGTTGTACTTTTATCGATAAAATGCAGTTTTGTGTTTTCATTTTTTTTTATTTTTGAAAAAAGAAAGAATTGAAGTTTAGGTTTATATGTAATGTCCTATTATTACGGGATAAGTTTATGTTCGAGTTTTTATTTTTTAACAGAACTCTCCTCTTTTGTTTTTCTTCAAAAATAAAAGGATTAAAGCTGTTTGTTGTTTGTTTATTATGTGATGTTTATGTAAATTTAGCATGTAATTGCAATGTAATCATTAGGGCTATGACAACAGCATAATCTTTTCATTGTTGTTACTCTTGCGTATGTATCCCGTTGATATCGTATATGCTTTTATTTAGAGCGATGTGGTTCTCGGTTGATTAAATGTGTCTAACTGTGTCAGATATATACTCTAGAATCAAAACAATGAAAAGAATATTCTCTTGTCATAGCCCTTGTAATTGTATATTGTGATATTTGCCTTTGAAGTTTTTTTTTTTTTACTTGGGGGTCATCATTTATCTAAACCCGAAAGCCTCCAAGGTTTAATAAATGTAAGGTGATGGTTTAGTGATCACTTGTGGTGTAAATTGGGTACAATTTAATTATTTATGTAGGACGCCCTGGCTCTTATATAGATAGAGGATCGCATCGGAGTGACATACTTACTGGAGCGTTGGAGTGATCCAACGATCTTTCCAGCAATCTTGGCAACATATTTGATGCATGTTCCATTTCAGATCAGGAGTTCCAGAAGCTTGTCAAGATAAGGAGCTTCCCTAAGACAAAATCCATCCATTTTTATTTGCACGTGGTGGTGATCACAGCAATTATGAGGAAAGGAGAGAAGCTTGGTTTTCGATGCATTAAAATTAACCTGCCACCTTTTTCCCCATTGCATCATGTTCTCAAGATCAGAAGAGAGAAAATCAGAAAGACCTTCTCATTGCTGGCCTTTGAAGTGTTGCCATAGACTGTTGTATCGTCTGAATAAATGTCTACGAGTGACCTAAGAATGTGATTTGGGAGATCGTTGATGAAGATCGAGAACAGAGTTGGACCCTGAGGGACACCAACGATGATGCAGTGAGTTTCTGATTTCTGCCCATCAACGACTACTCCTATAAGCAGATAAAGTATTTTATAACTTAAAGGGCATTCCCAGATATTTCATAGCTGGCGATCTTGTGAAGTTGACTTTTTTGCCACACTCTATCAAAGGTATTTGATATATCAAGAGCTATTGCTATAGAAATAAAGTCCTCGTCGAGGGATTCGCTAATCCTGTATGATATAACAGTTAGTACATCAGTTGTAGATCTCGCAGAACGGAAACCATACTGCATGTCACTGAGCAGGTTATTTTTGTCGAGATGCTTGCCCACTTCTGTTTATCACAGTTTCCAGCAACTTACTCATGACGTACAGTAGACTGATTGGTCGTTATTGAGAGGTAGAGGATCGATCATCGGAATCCTTAAATACAGATTAGACCTATGACGTTTTCGAAGGTGTTGGGAAGTAATTCTCTGTAAGACAATGTTTAAACAGCTTTGTAAGTATGGGAGCTAGTTCCGGCTGAAGCCTTTTGAGCATTATGACTGGAAGGCCGTGTGGGCCAGTTTCTTTATTAGAATCAAGATACTTAGCAAAATTACGAACATAAATTTGTATGTCGCTTATGCATTTGCAGTTGCATGATGGAATACGGGGAGTAGGCGACTCTGATTCCAAAGTGTGGAATTTGCTGCAAAGTTCTTGACAAAGAGGTTTGCTTCCTCAGGTGCTTACGAGATTACCTCAGGTTCATTGATGATGATAGAAATAGAGGATACACTTCTGTTCATAAAATTGTTTGTTATTCGCCAAAACTAGTCGGAGCCAAGCCACTACTCTGCTACTTTAAACTGAGCATACGAATCTCTTGCATTTTGTATTACTGTTATTACAATAGTTGCTGACAGTCTTAAACCTGGATGAAGTTTCACAACATCTGTTACGCTAGGAACAATGGAAATAGTGATTTCTGTGCGAAATGGCAGCGGCGCATTCTGGACTGAACAACAGCTGTCTTTTAGGCTTTAGCTGAAATCTTTCAGACAGTATGAAGCGGTCCATACCCATAGTAAACCATTCAGCCAGGTCTGATGCTATTTTTTTAAAGTGAAGTGCAGAGGTATATCTGATATGAATGTTGGAAGTCATCCCAGTCAGCCATAGAGTATCGATGCAGTGTATGATGGAGAGTTACATCAGAGGAGGTATTATATTTTGTTTTTATCTTAACTGAGTGATTGGAAGATTGCAAATGAAGACAAAACGGAGGATGAACACATGTTATGGCAAGTTTTAAGAAACAGGTCAAAGAGACTTGCATGTTGTCTATCGGAATCGGGTATACGGGTGGGTTCGTAAACAAATTGCGTGAGGTCTTAAGCAATCGAGAAATCATGACAGTATCTACTCTCATCATCCATCTTGTTTGAGTCGACTGGCCATTAAAAGTTGTACATATTGAAGTCTTCGCAGACGTGAATGTTAACCGAGGGATGGGTAGACAAAATATGGTCAGTTTTTTTTTTCAGAGATACTTTCAATGATAGTAACTCCGTTGTTATGGCCTCGATAGAGAGCAAACATGAATGCTGTGCTGTGAGCAAGTGCTACTCTGAAGCACTTGTAGAGCAAAATTGGGGGTTCTTCTAGAAATACCCCTACCACATGGAAAGCCATCTTCAATCTAGGCACATATTCCATACCCAGGACGATTTGGCGGTCCGATTTTAATGTCAAATTTGAATATCCGGTAATCATGAACACATCTAGAGAAACAATAGGTGGACACAGGAACAATAAGTCTTGTTTAATTGAATTTTAACCCTTGGAAGGCTGGAACGTATAACCCTCATATTAGAGAAGGAGACCTGGTAGTGGGGGTCTACAGAAGAAGACTTGGTAGTGGGGGGGTCTACAGAAGGAGACCTGGTAGCGGGGGTCTATATCTACGTTGGAAGTTGGAGTTATAGGTTTAACTTTGTTTTGTTTATTGTGATTATTCATTTTTGAAGGTTGGGAGATGTGGAGAAGGTCAGCAGGTGTTTGAGCAATGTAGAGAATGATTTTTATAGAACATGATAAGATAAAGCCGTGACAATTACCCACTAATATGACACCGAGAGACTCCACCAGAAGCTATTTCATGGTCCATAATCCATAAAATCAAATGGCAATCAAATGGCACCCGCTGATAGGATAGCCTCTTTGAGCGTTAATTCAAGGTTCTGATCCCTGACTATCAAACGGATAACGTTAGCCAAGGTATAACGTTTACCTTCAGCACCCTTATTAGTGACATGCTCACAAAGATAGAGATAGAGAAGGAAAATAGTGACATTTCAAGCGATTACTCAGAAAAAAAAAACTTCGGCACAGAGTACAACTATTTTCTCCTCACTTCGTCAGAATCATCGCTCATTGTAAATGAGGACTGAGTGACAAAATAGAAGAAGCAGGAGTTGTAGATCTGCCGATGCGATATTCTTGCTGTGTGTCTGAATACCCTTTATGTAAAGTTTTAAATGTTTAGACTAAAAATTGACTGAGTAATTTGGTAAAAACTGCAGAAGTCAATTTTTTTTCAACTTTGACCCCAATTTATTGTTTTGGACTCAAATCAAATAAAAAGTTCGATCATGTCCAATATATCAAAAATTTCAAGTGTTTAGACACAAAATTTGCTGAAGAGTTTGGTAGAGTTTTCAAAGGTCAAACCGTTGAACTTTGACCCCTTGCCAGCATAATTTCTGGTCGAAAACCGATTAAAAAGATTTTCCTAAATCTCAATACCCTTATGTCCAATCTCGTCTTTGTAGACTGAAAATTGACAGAGTAGTTTGGTAGGGAAATGTATGCACACATTTATCTCTCTCTCTCTCTCTATATATATATATATATATATATAGTCATCCACATACAGTACTGTTTCGCAGCTCATCAGTGCGGCTAGACAGGCAACTACCTCAAGCCAGGATTGAAACCCGACCGTTTGTACGGCAGTCAAGGCTCCTAACCATTACGCTATTGGCGGCTGCTTGAATGAGTAGTGAGTTTAACGATGTTTTGATATCGTCTGAAATACCTCCGCTCGATTTGTTTACACAAAGAGCGTCGCTTATATGGTAATGGTAATTCGTGTTTCACTTCTATATATATACATATATATATATATATATATATACATATATATATACATATATATATATATATATATATATATATATATATATATATATATATAAACGCACAGACTATTTCACTTTTTTAGATATATAGATTGTTGAATACCGTCTTCTAAAGTGCTTACTTTTCAGAAGCAATATTTTTTTATACATTTTTTTTAAATTAAACTCTTTGGTCGCACTAGTCGAATCATTTATATCTCGCAATGAATTTTAATTATCGTCATTCTATTCCAGTTAGTTTAGGAGTACGAGCCGAATTCTTCAGGTTAAAGAATTTATATCTTGTGTTTTGTTTCAATTTTCATTTTTATCGATTAACGAATTCCACTTAATTAACTTAGCTGGCTACCCGGTTTTGCCCGGGTTTTGGAGGTATGTGTTCAGCAAAAAAACAAAAAACAAAAACAAAAAAAAAACAATAGTAAACAGCTCGAAGCCGCACCGCGAAAGAGGAAAAGAATGTGAAAAAACAAAAACAAAAAAAAAAACGCGATGCCGTTGCGTCTTTCGCCAAGCCGGAAGTGGCAAAGGTTTAAATTAAGGCTAATAAATCGATAAGAAAGGATGACTTTCGAAACTCTCGGCGAAAAAAGCGACCCATCCTTGTAGAAAAAGTCCAGTGTGAAGGAATTAATGTTTTTGGCCAAGTTTTCGAAATTTGTCGTCCGAAAGGTGGAGCTTCAAGACGGTACCAATCTCGTGAAAATCTGTTGCCTCTGTCGAAAGTTTTAGGCATACATACATACATACATACATACATTTATACAGACAGGTGAGATTTATGTTATAGAATAGCATGGGTGCTCGGCATTGCCCAGGTGTTTGAAAGTATGTTTTGAGCAAAAAAAAAAATAATTATATATATAGTGGTAGTGGTCAGCTCGATGTCTATCGCGAAGGAGGCAAAGAATGTGAAAAAAACACTCGCCGTCTTTGTTGTCTGTCGTGTTCATCGCCAAACGAGAAGTTGCGAAGGTTTAATTTTAGGCTAGTCAATCGAAAAGAGGTGATAACTTTTGAAAATATCGGCAAAAAAAAACGACCCGCCCCCTGTAGAAAAATGCCCAGTTGAGGATTAACAAATCGACGTTTTTCGCCGATTTTTACACATTTGTCGTCCGAAAAGTCTAGCTTCAAAATGATATGAATCTCGTGAAAATCTGTTGCCTGTATCGAAAGTTTTAGGCAGATATACAAACATACATGCATACATACATACACACATACATACATACGTACATACGTACATACATACATACATACAAACATTCGTGCATATATACATGCAAACATCCATCCATCCATACATACATAGAAATATACATACATGAAAACATAAATACATAGTACATGCATTTAAACAGACAGGTGTGATTTATATTATAGATTACATTTACTTATTTCTATCTTCCTTTGATTCTATTTCTCTGTTTTACTTTGTACTTCCTTTAATCGTTATTTTCTGTCTTTATTTCAATCTAATTTCTTTTATCCTTCTATACATATTTATATGTTCGTTATATGTTTTACACTTTTTCTTTCAGTACTTTCCATTATTTTTATTTAAAAATAATTCTTTAAATCTAATTATTTTCATTGTCCGTCTTCCTCCGATCATGTTCATCCTCCTCTTTTTCTTTTTCTACTTTGATCTTTGTCGCTTTCTCTGTATCCCTTTCCACCTCATTTCCCCATCGCTCTTCTCTCTCTGTTCTCTTTCTCTTTACTCTAGTATATCTTCTATTTTTTTTATTTTCTTGTTTATATTATTTTCTTTTTTCTCTTTCTTTACTTCTTTCGTTGTTCTTTCATTTTCCCCCTTTCATTTTTCTCTCTTTCATCCTTTCCTTCGAAACCTTTCTCTATAAATTTGTTCTGCGCTCCTCCTTTCTGCTTTCCACCATATCTTTATCCCCATATTCTCCCTTCTTTCCTTCCTTCCGGTTTCTTTTCCGTTACTATTCAACTCTATTAAATAGAAAGTACTTTATTTCCTCCGTTTGTCTCCCCTCCCCCACTTGCAACTACATATCAATAAAACCGTCCTTTGTTTTCTTTATTTTCTTTGTCCGCGTCGCCCCTCCCACCACTTCAACAATAAGAGACGCGACGAGAACTAGCCGAGAATTAGACGAGAACCCACTTGAGATGAATGACAGTACAGCAGAACAACTTAAAGACGAGCGCCTGCCGCCGGTGGAAGATGAATTAACGAAGGGGAAGAAAGCCTTTAAAAAACGATCAACAAACTAATGACAAAGGGAATTGACAAACTCAAGAGAAACACGTCACGACAGGGAGGAGAGACGAGGAGCGGCTTGGAAAGGGGTGCCTAAAAACGTTCCGTTCGTCCATGTTGTGGCCAATCAGTACCACCTCAACCCTTCCTTCAACATCTAGGTCTTTTTTCTTTTTATGATTGCGTTTGTTTGGGCATCCGAGAACAGTCTCACACATTTTCCGTATATATCAAACTAGTACATTTGCACCAAGTCGCATGAATACTAAATGTACAGCCACTGTCAACAATTTTCCTTACTCTCTATCTGTGCCTAAAACAAAACGAAAATTCCATTAGCAAAGCTTATTTTCTTATAACTGCCGTCTGCGGAACACAATACCAAGAGGCTGTTCCCATCTGACTATAACATAGCCGTTTTGAATTTCAACGTCGTGTTGTCTTTTAAATAATCAATTATGACGCAATTTCCACTATTAACAATCATCACAGTGTTGTCTCACCAGCCACCTGACAAGCAATAACTATATCCTTAAGTAGTCTATGAGCCTTGATAAATGATGGTCCAAATCTTCTTTCATAGCTTGAATAGTACAACAATTCTTCTATTAATTTGTGTGCGTACGATAACTATTATTTTAGTGTTATAATAATTTTCCTTAAAGGACCTTCACAATCAATATGCCATAAAACAAATTAACCCTCATTATACAAGATTGAACGATAAAATTGCCGCCCTAGAGAAGGTGACATGGTTCCATTTCCGTTTTATGAAAACCGGTTTTATTCTTTTTTTTTTTTTTTTTTGAGGAGCATCTACTAGTTGGCCAGTTCCCAAGAGCGAAAGGAGCTTTCTATCATGTCTGAAAGTGACGCAGTTTTTAATGAGCGGGATCGGAGATGCGCCTCTATAAAACGCATTCTCGCTACCTATCCAAGTTATGACAGCAGGACCATTGCAAGAACCCTCAAAATACAAATACGGACGGCTCAATGCTTGAGGGCATAGGTCAACAAAGTTTCCGGCCACGGTTATTGTTTTTGGTGTGGTTTCAAATGAAAGCTATTTCATGCTACCCCACATCTTCGAAGTCTGTTTGAAACTCAACACCAAAGTATACTTGGATGTGCTGAAGACTGTGGTGATCCCCTGGTGCAATCAGGTGGTTGTGGGCAGACCATGAGTGTGACAGCAGGACTTGGCACTGACCCACTAGTTCAGAGTCCCAAGCTTGGCTTCAGTAGGTGTACTACGACTTTGTACCATTCTCTCACCGCCTCCCCCCCGCTTCGCCGACCTAACACCCGTTGGACTGCTACGTTAGGTCATACGTTGAGAATATCACCAATATGATCTCCCACAACACCAAAGCCAATCTGATCGCTACTATTCGCAGAGCTCCCGTCGACGCTTGTGGAAAAAGCATGCTTCCAGTTCCGGACCCTTATCGAGACGGTGATTAAGGCAGAAGGCGGCTACATTATATATATATGTCAGCTCTATAACATACTCAAGTTACCTGAATTGATTTTTTCAATAAATGTTTTAAAATAAAGCTGTAGTGTTTTTTTTTGTTTTTTTAGGGCGGCAATTCTATCGTTTCACCCTGTATTATAGTTGATTTTATGCATGAACTAAAGTCAGATTTTCCTCTTATTATTTAAATGAAATACCTTAACTAACAAAAGCTAGATTCACATATCTGTATCATTCGTGATGTGTTTCAATTTTTGAGCCATTTTTTGAATGAAAAATGTTCGTTTCAATCAATTTCATCGATTTTAATATGGATTCTTGGTCACTATTTTATGCTTTCTGTCGTCACACATAAAAGTGTGCAGTGTATTAAATGACTAAACAACAATCAATACCACTCACAAATGTCACGAGGCACAATATACGAAAATTGCCTTCTGTCAACGTTCCCGGAACTTCTCATTTAACACAGGTATAAAACATGAACTTTATTTAGACTCAATTTAAAATAAGTGATATCATTTTCTATTCTATTTTACACCTTAAACAAGGAGTCAAGTTTTTTCTTTTCAGCCCATACTTCTTTTGTTTAACATCTGTAAAAGTGTTACATATATACTAGCTGGTAGCCCTACGTTTCCCGGTCGTACAATACGCTTAAACATGATATTTTAATTTATGCAGATTGCGTATGTATTATTAGAGAATCAAGTGTCTATTGATTATTATTATTATTATTATTATTATTATTATTATTATTATTATTATTATTATTATTATTATTATTATTATTATTACGAGGAATACTTTGTCTGGTGAATTAAGTCGCAAAAAATTACATAAATAAATAAATAAAAAAGAAAATAATAATGATGATGTCGGTAATCAAATTCCGATAGTGTTTGTTTACAATATCACGTCAGCTGATATTTGGGCTTGACGGTGAATGCCATGGAAAAGTAATTTCTGATTAATGTTTAGTTTTAAAATATGCAAACCAAAAATGATTTGCGGAAGATTTCAAATTGTAACTCTTTTTTTTATCGTATATTGAACTTAATAATCAGAAAAAAACATTAAACTAAAATGGTGAGGTACAGCCGATATGAACAGGGGATCATTCGATCTGTCGTCGAATGCTTTACCACTGAGCTATATCTCCAGATTATAATAAGTCTATTTTATTTTTTTTTAAGAATAAATGATTTGCTGACATTTTATTATATTCTTTGACGGTGTAATGTAAACTATTCCCCTGTAAAAATTATTTCTTTAATCTATAAGAAAAAAAAAGCTATATTTCAGATCGATTTTTTTCGATTTTCGATTCTTATCGGATCGGATGAATTTCTGTACAAAACATATCTAAGAACACTCCCAGGCATATAAATTACATTTGTGTGAAATTTGCAAAAGATAAGCTCAGCAATTTCGGAATCTATAAGGAAAGAACTCACACCTACACACAAAGTGACTTTCATATATATATATATATATATATATATATATATATATATATATGATTCAAATACGGCAGTGTTTGAATATATGGTTAAGTGGCAGTTTTAGTCATTTAGAACTGCTTTAAAGCTTCACCGCTCATTCATTTTTCAACCAAATTTCAAACAATTATTACAGTTCATAGACCACCTTCTCAGCTACATTGTGAACAAAATGTTTAAATTTCGTTCAGTAAAACAAAAGTAATGAATTTTCTGGTGTACGAAATCGTAAAAATATGTAAGTAAATGAGCGACGCTTTTTATGACTTGTTTCCATAGCAACCACGTCGCTTTGGCGAGAACTGTTGCTGCTAATTCGAAAAGAGAAGTAACAAGTGAAATAGAGAGAATGGAAGCATGAAAGGAAGATAATTGGGGCATTCTACTAAAAGCAGACGAGTGCCGTATAATGTTAATATATACGTGTTTATAGGGGCCAAAAAATAAGAATAAAATTAAAAAAAGAACAAGTGAATTTATTGGAAGCCTGGAAAAATAATGGATTACAATAGAGAAATACGAGCATGAAAAGTAATATAGTTAGGCTTACACATGGAAAAGTAAAGGACTAGTTCTTACAACTTGAACAGAAAAAGGACAAGATATTCTGATAAAAAATATAATAAATTTATAACATAAAATATTTCAGCATTAAGAATTTTTTCAATTCAATTTATAACATTCTATAATCACTTCTTAATGCTGCAATATTTTAAGTCTTTTCCAGTTGTAACAATTAGTCCTTTACGTTTCCGTTTTAAGCTTAACCATATTATTTTTCATGTACGCATTTGTCTATTGTAGTATGCACACACACACACACACACACACACACACACACACACACACACACATATATATATATACATACAGATATATATGTATACATTCATATATATATATATGTATATATATACATACATACAGCTTAATTGACATATATATTTGCATAACTTACTACCTAACTTTAACAATATATCAAGAACCGTTGAAAAATTTACTGATAATTTACGCAGAAAAGTATATCTTCGTATATTAATTGTGACTAAATCAAGACGTGATATATATATATATAAATATATATATATATGTATATATATATATATGTATACATATATATATATATGTATATATGTATATATATATGTGACTTTGACTACACTGATGAAGAGTGAAGGAGCGATCGAAAATATGTACTTGTAATAAATTTTTTTAACTTTTTTCATATTATTTCGTATTCTTGTACGTCACCAATTGAAAACGAGTAAAGAAAAGTTATAAGCTTTTATACTTTTCGTATTCTTTTTTGTGCGACCCTATGTGTACAGAACGATTTCTACCGAAAGACTTCGTCAATTTTGGGTCTACGGAGTTTAAACTTGATATATAGGGAATTTGGGCGTGTAGAATAAATTCAACTCGGATATAAGAGGGTACAAATAGCTGCTGGAGACAAATTTGAAAAAGAAAACGTTGAGACTTCGCAGTCTTAAGTAGATTACTTTAATGCATGCGCAATTGCATATTACTACCTTTAACGTTATTCTTTTTTCAGTTTTCAGATACGTATGAACTTATGATGGTAAAGAATAATCCTGGAGAGCTATATGTTTGGACTATGATCGTAAAATGTTATATACTCCTGTAGTTTGAAGATTCAATTCTCAGTGTGGGGGACCGAAAAATGAAATTGCCAATTTCTTAGGACCTCTATCCAGTCATGGCTGACGGAACAAGAGCATGCTACCCTCGTGAAGTAAATAAAGATTCCGTTCGAAATTCCAGCTAAATTCCATAGTTCGACAGAAACATTCTCGAGTTCGAAGAAGATACACCTGAAGAAGATCGCAGGTGATATAGACCGAAATGTTGTGAAAATTACTCTCAAGATGAGAACAGTAGTCCGATGAATCCAAATAATACGAAATTGACACGCATTTCGCATTGACCCGGCTCAACGTTGCTTAACTTTTGTTTTTTTCGCAGGATCGCTGTATTAATATGATGATAGCCGTATACCTAGTTGAATTAAAGTGCAGAAAATGACACTTTGACCAAACGGTTATAGATTAATACTTTTAATGGTTGACGTATAATACCAATAAAAACTCGTACGCACAGCCATATACATATCCATCTCTACTATTATATAAAAGGAACGTTGTGTGTGTATGTATGTGTGTGTGTGTGTGTGTGTGTGAGAGAGAGAGAGAGAGAGAGAGAGAGAGAGTTCATTTTCTACAGACTCCACAACGGCTTTGCCGATTTTATATTTTAAATCTCACACAAATGTTCTGTATGTAAAGGATGTCCGAAAAGAAGCTGACGGATTATAAATTTGATTAACTTCCTTAATATTTAAGTTATGCTTACCAATTTTCATAGGTAGATGAGCCTCTCCGTGATTTTCTGAGATATAGAAATATATCATAGTCTACTCATTTTAATTTTATTTACACAACTTAATCTAGGGTATGTTTTTCACAAGGTCTAATTTTACTTATGAAAAATGAGGTTACTCAAATGTCCACCAATTCTGATTACTTCATCCGCCGTTACTCCACACCATACTGTACATTTTTGAGGGTGTAATTGCAATTGTGCTGTTGCGTGGAGATTTTCTGATCCCCAAATCCTACAATTTTGCTTAATTATGAACCCATTCAGATGAAAATGGACCTCATCGGACATAATGAGGTTTTTTGAGAAAGTTTGGATCCTCATTAGCCAAATCTTGGAATTGCATGGCGTATTCCGGCCTTTTTTCTGGATCGTTTGGCTGAAGCTCTTGCAGCAATTGAATTTTATATGGAAATGTTCCCTTTTCATGTAGCATTCTGTGAAGAGATGATCGAGAGACCTCAATTTAACTTGTTCTCCTTACTAATGTAGATGGATCCTCGGCCACACTCTCTGCTAATCTTTGACGATTCTCATCACTTCTTGCCGTACAGGGTCTACCAGATTCAGGGGGGTCACATACAGAGCCTTGCTCATGAAATCGAGCCACCATAGCTTTTATTGCATCGGGATTAGTGTAGTTTCTTGTGTTGAAGTTTCGTCGAAATTCTCTTTGAGTTTCTGATATTGACTCATTCAACCGAAAATACGACTTTACGATAAATATCCACTCCTCGGTAGTGTAACGACTCATGATAACCTTGGAAGGGTTACTCTAGATGATCTGAAAAAAAAAATATAAAAAATTAAAAAAGGTATGAATATTTTGTAACCATGAGCTTCTTTTGGGTCATCCTGTATCTGGCAGTGATTTTAGATAGGCTTTGTATCGGAATGACTTCGATGAGAAATGATAATCGATAATCGAAATAATTCGATGAAAGAAGACGCAGGCGATTTTGACCAAAATTAAAACCTCACACAGCCTAACATGACAAGTACATTAGAGATGTTTTATTACCAAAGAGATAGAAATGGCCAGCATATAAAACCAACAGTAGGTACTTTGACATGACAGGGGCGCGTTCAAAATGAATGTTTAAGTTTGAAGCACAGTTGAACCATGATACTTGGTTTTTTCATTTTAAACAAAAATATACTATTAATATTAGGTTATTTGATATGACAGTGATGAATTCGGAATGAATGCTTCCGTTTAGAGAACAACTGAACATGATACTTGACTTTTAAACATTAATTCAAGCCGTTAAAAATCATTTTATAACATCAGCAGAAGTTTTCTACAGTGAATGTAATCTATAATGTCTTGTGGACTACGTCACTGCAGGGAGGCATGTGAAGCTTCCTCCCGGTGCACCGCGATGGGTCTCCAAATGGAGCAGGTAATCAATCGATTTGATTAAAAAATGGGCTATTTCACCGGTTTCGATTGTAATAAAGATACGCCAGGGTGAAGCATTCGTTGATCATCATTGAAATTCGGGCAACGTCGAGTCCCCCTGCTTGTATATTTATACAGATATATATTTTTAGTTAGGGAAGCCGTAATTTATTACAATGGTACATGTCTGTCCAGATATCCTGGACATTAACCAAGACTACAAGGAGTAAAAATAAATTAAAACAAGTTGAGCCGTTCCCTTATGTAATGAAATTCTACGCAATTTCCAGTACTGCCAATCACTACGTCGCTGTTCAAATGCCCACCTTAAACTCATTAACTTTTTCTTATTTGTGTGGCTTTCGGGACTTGAAAACGGGTGACTCCCTTATAAAAAACAACAATGGCAGACATAGAGATTATTACCAAAATATCCAATTCTTTTTTAACTCGTTCCTTTTTTTTTTTTTTTTTCCTTTTTTTGGTATGAGGATCTGATCATTTCAGCAAAGTTGATACCACGAAAAATGATTATGAAACGTCAGAGGGGAATACGAAAACCGAACAAAAATGGGGTGAGGAGAATACCATATAGCCTTCCATGAACTGAATTCTATCTAGAAAGGAAATTGTTCTATTAGATGCAGGAAAAATATAATGTGCAACAATTAAATATATAAAATGTTATGTCATTCTAGGTAAATTCTATCTATGTATCGTTCTGTTTTTCTCTATGAAATCGCATAGGTACGCGCGAAAACAGAGATGGGTATATTTACGTATAAGATATACGTAGTTTAGTAATTTAAGTAATATTACTTAGTCTCCGTTGCAGATCTGCATACATCGTTTAGTCGATCGAAAATACTCTAAGAACATAAGGTCAATATAGAATTACTTGTCTAAATTCTCACTCTCTGTCTCTCTTTTTCTGTCTCCCCCTCTCTCTCTCTACACACACTCACACAGATATATATATATATATATATATATATATATATATATATGCGTGACCTTGTGTTTGTTTGCGGAAACACCTTTAATAAACTACTCTGTCAGTTCTTGATCCAGAGACTTGAAACTATATATATATATATATATATATATATACATATATATTTATATATATATATATATATATATATATATATATATATGAGATTCAGACATAGATAATAAATTCAATTTGTTTTGCAGACAGTAAAAATAAATACTATGGGGTCAAAATTAAAAATAAAATATAACTTGGCAGGCGTAAGTCGACTAACAGTACGAGTCTACGTATGCGTAAATATGCACGTATGCACTAAAGCCGCATATTTTTTTTAAAGATTTGATATCCATCCGTCGTCAGCGCAAGTGGAAAGGAATAACCTTGAATGTCTAGATTTTTGCTATTGATTCTAGCTGTTATATTTTAAATTTTTTTTTTAAATCACCACTATATATTGGGTACAATATAATAATCAATAGAGAATTGGATCTATGATAATTAATACGAACACTGCTTCAATTTAAATATCAGTGGTAGTATATCAATAATTTCATCTATCTATCTATATATATATATATATATATATATATACATATATATGTATGTATATATATATATATATATACATATATATGTATGTGTGTGAAGGGTCATATTGAGTTAAAATAAATACATAATGAGATTGAACTAAATCTTTTCTTGTTTTTTGTTTTCTTCTATTATTCTTGCTCTGCTACACATTGAGCTCTGTCTAACTTTTATGGACACAACTTATACATACACACACATACATACACACATATATGTATATACATATATACACACATATATACATACATATATACATATATATACACACACATATATACACACACATATAGATAATGGTTCCATATAACCATCTCATTCCATTGAATATCTATGAAGAATAATAAACATTCCACTACCTTCATAAATACAAATTTACAATTAATACTAATGCTTAAATGGCAAAACTAACCAATGCTCATTTATAAAATTCATCAAATGTCAAAAAAATTATCACTGCTACCCCCCAAAAAATCATCACATCTCAAAAAAAAAATCATCAAATCTAAAAAAATCATCACATTTAAAAAAAATCAAAAGTAAATCATCACATTTATGAAAATCGTCATATGTCAAAAATATTATTATATCTTAAAACAAAATCATCACATCTTCATAAAAAATCATCACATCTGCATAAAAAATCATCAAAAATAAATAATAACATCTTAAAAAAAACAAAAAGCACATCTCAAAAACAAGCATCACACCTTAAAAAATCATCACCTTTCAAAAAACAATCACATCACTAAAAAATCATCACATCTCAAAAAAGTAAATCATCAGATCTAAGAAAAATCATCACATCTAAAAAGAAGTAATCAAATTTAAAAAAATAATTACATCTGAAAACAAATTATCACATCTAAAAAAATCATCACATCTAAAAAAATCATCGGGTTGAAAAAATTCATCACGTCTACAGAAAAATCATCACATCTTAAAAAAATAATCACATGTCCAAAAAATCATCGCATCTATAAAATTCATCGAATCTCAAAAAAAATCATAACATATCAAAAAATTATCAAATGTCAAAAAATTATCACATCACTAAACAAGTTATCACATCTCAAAAGAAGACATTTTTCAGATCTAAAAATATGATCACATCTAAAAAAATGATCACATCTAAAAAAACATCATCACATCTCAATAAAAATCACCACATCTTAAAAACATTATCACTTTTGCAAAAAATCATCACATCTGAAAAAAATTATCCCATCTAAAATAATCATAAGATCTCAAAAAAGAAAATCATGAGATCTAAAAATAATCACACCTAAAAAATATCACACCTAAAAAATCATCACACCTAAAAATCATCACACCTAAAAAATCATCACATCTAAAAAAAATTAATCGCATCCAAAAAATCATCACATCTAAAAAAAATCGCATCTAAAAAAATATCACACTTCCAAAAGGATCATAAAATAATCATATCTAAAAAAATATCATTTTTGCAAAAAATCATCACATCTGAAAACAAATTATCACATCTAAAAAAGTCATCACATCTAAAAAAATCATCACATCTAAAAAATCATCACATCTAAAAAAATCATCATATCTAAAAAAATCATCACATCTAAAAAAATCATCATATCTACAGAAAAATCATCACATCTAAAAAATCATTACATCTAAAAAAGTCATCACATCTAAAAAATCATCACATCTAAAAAATCATCACATCTAAAAAATCATCACATCTAAAAAATCATTACATCTAAAAAATCATCACATCTAAAAAATCATCACATCTAAAAAATCATTACATCTAAAAAAGTCATCACATCTAAAAAATCATCACATCTAAAAAATCATTACATCTAAAAAAGTCATCACATCTAAAAAATCATCACATCTAAAAAATCATTACATCTAAAAAAGTCATCACATCTAAAAAAATCATTACATCTAAAAAATCATCACATCTAAAAAATCATTACATCTAAAAAAGTCATCACATCTAAAAAATCATCACATCTAAAAAATCATTACATCTAAAAAAGTCATCACATCAAAAAAAAAATCATCACATCTAAAAAATCATCACATCTAAAAAATCATTACATCTAAAAAAGTCATCCCATCTAAAAAATCATCACATCTAAAAAAATCATCACATCTAAAAAATCATCACATCTAACAAATCATTACATCTAAAAAAGTCATCACATCTAAAAAATCATCACATCTAAAAAATCATTACATCTAAAAAAGTCATCACATCTAAAAAATCATCACATCTAAAAAATCATTACATCTAAAAAAGTCATCACATCTAAAAAAATCATTACATCTAAAAAATCATCACATCTAAAAAATCATTACATCTAAAAAAGTCATCACATCTAAAAAATCATCACATCTAAAAAATCATCACATCTAAAAAATCATCACATCTAAAAAAGTCATCACATCTAAAAAATCATCACATCTAAAAAATCATCACATCTAAAAAATCATCACATCTAAAAAATCATCACATCTAAAAAATCAACACATCTAAAAAATCATCACATCTAAAAAAGTCATCACATCTAAAAAAATCATCACATCTAAAAAATAATCACATCTAAAAAATCATCACATCTACAGAAAAATCATCACATCTAAAAAATCATTACATCTAAAAAAGTCATCACATCTAAAAAATCATCACATCTAAAAAATCAACACATCTAAAAAATCATCACATCTAAAAAATATTCACATCTAAAAAATCATCACATCTAAAAAATCAACACATCTAAAAAATCATCACATCTAAAAAAATCATTACATCTAAAAAAGTCATCACATCTAAAAAAATCATTACATCTAAAAAATCATCACATCTAAAAAATCATCACATCTAAAAAATCATCACATCTAAAAAATCATCACATCTAAAAAATCAACACATCTAAAAAATCATCACATCTAAAAAAGTCATCACATCTAAAAAAATCATTACATCTAAAAAATCATTACATCTAAAAAAATCATCACATCTAAAAAATCATCACATCTAAAAAATCATCACATCTAAAAAATCATCACATCTAAAAAATCAACACATCTAAAAAATCATCACATCTAAAAAAGTCATCACATCTAAAAAAATCATCACATCTAAAAAAATCATCACATCTAAAAAATCATCACATCTAAAAAATCATCACATCTAAAAAATCATCACATCGAAAAAATTCATCACATCTAAAAAAATCATCACATCTAAAAAAGTCATCACAGCTCAACAAAAATTCATCACATTTAAAAAAATCATCACATCTAAAAAATCATCACATCTAAAAAATCATTACATCTAAAAAATCATTACATCTAAAAAATCATCACATCTAAAAAATCAACACATCTAAAAAAGTCATCACATCTAAAAAATCATTACATCTAAAAAAATCATCACATCTAAAAAATCATCACATCTAAAAAAGTCATTACATCTAAAAAAATCATCACATCTAAAAAATCATCACATCTAAAAAAGTCATTACATCTAAAAAAATCATCACATCTAAAAAATCATTACATCTAAAAAAGTCATCACATCTAAAAAAATCATTACATCTAAAAAATCATCACATCTAAAAAATCATTACATCTAAAAAAGTCATCACATCTAAAAAATCATCACATCTAAAAAATCATCACATCTAAAAAAGTCATCACATCTAAAAAATCATCACATCTAAAAAATCATCACATCTAAAAAAGTCATCACATCTAAAAAATCATTACATCTAAAAAATCATTACATCTAAAAAATCATCACATCTAAAAAATCATCACATCTAAAAAATCATCTAAAAAATCATCACATCTAAAAAATCATTACATCTAAAAAAGTCATCACATCTAAAAAAATCATTACATCTAAAAAAGTCATCACATCTAAAAAATCATCACATCTAAAAAATCATCACATCTAAAAAATCATCACATCTAAAAAATCATCACATCTAAAAAATCAACACATCTAAAAAATCATCACATCTAAAAAAGTCATCGCATCTAAAAAAATCATTACATCTAAAAAATCATCACATCTAAAAAATCATCACATCTAAAAAATCATCACATCTAAAAAATCATCACATCGAAAAAATTCATCACATCTAAAAAAATCATCACATCTAAAAAAGTCATCACAGCTCAACAAAAATTCATCACATTTAAAAAAAAATCATTACATTCTAACACAAAATCACCACATCTAAAGAAATCATCACATCTCAACAAAAGAAATCATCACATCTCAACAAAAAAAAATCATCACATCTCCAAAAAAAAGATCTAAAAACATCATCACATCTAAAAAAACATCACATCTAAAAGAAGAACATCACATCTAAAAAAATCAAAATCACATCTAAAAAATCATCACTCCTCTAAAAACAAAATCATCAAAACTTCATAACAAATCATCCCATACCCAAAAATATCATCTCATTTTCAAAGACCAAACGTTTGTTCTGTTGTACTTTTGAGCAAATTCTTGGATTTAGTAATGTTGATATTTATATGTTAATTAAATTTATTAAAACACATTAGCTTAGTATTTTAGTGCGTTTTATACACATATTAATATATATTATTTATATATTTTGATATTAAATAATTTTAATAATTTGCTACTGCTTATTCTTCTTTATTTTCTAATTTATTCACTTAAAAA
Organism: Euprymna scolopes; assembly: GCF_053919585.1. NCBI lineage: Eukaryota > Metazoa > Mollusca > Cephalopoda > Sepiida > Sepiolidae > Euprymna > Euprymna scolopes. Next base: position 112,631,834 of record NC_136484.1, read on the forward strand.
GGTGATTAGATTTACCGTAGAAAAATCTTTAATTTCAAAAAGAACAAAATGAAACCCTTTTAAAAACCTATAATAATTTACATTTTTCTTAATTAAGTAAACTATGGTTTATCAAATGTGCATAAATTAACAATAATCAAAAAAAGTTACTAAATTTAATTACAACCACAATTATATTCATTTATACATGCCTATGAATATATATCTTGTAATTTATGTTTTCGCTTACCTATTACTATACCATGAGTCTACACCCCCAGAGTTCATTCTAAACCAAATAAAATATTTATCCCAAAACGCAGGTAAGCTCATATTCAACGAATATAAATAGAAACTTTTTAAACCGATAAAAAACTTTTAAAAAACTTCTAGGTAAAGGTGTATGAAACAAAACCCTAATTTCAAACATGGCGCCTGGTCTGTTAGTGGAGTTACGGAAACATAACATCGATACAATACGTCTGCTATTCTTCAAAACTGATTACTTTTGGGCAAAGTATTAAGATATTTTTGTTAATATATTTTTATAACATATTTACGTTTTTTTGATATAGTTACGATTTCTTTTTTAAAATTATTATATTTTAATATACTATATGTACATATACTTTATGTAAAACTGCGCAGTCTATTACGATCGTCGCCGATTTAAAAAAAAGTCGTATGTTCATAGTTAACTCTATTTCCCGTTTATTTTTTACCCCCTTAAAATAAAAATATATAAAAATACGTAAACTTTTTTTATCAATTGATTTTGTGTTTTAATCGCATAGAAATATCAAAACAGTTTGACAAAATAAACATCGTTATTTGAAAAAGATATGCGTTTGTTTCTCCTCTTTCCTAATGACGCGGATTATTTGTATACGTTTTAAGTCAATCACAGAAGGTCATTTCAATACAATAAAACCGCTACTTCGTTTTTAATATGTATGTAGAAATTATATATATATATATATATATATATATATATATATATATATATATATATACAATTACTTAATTTAATCACATAAATTAATGTACGAGAACATAAATTTATGCGTAAACTTTACTTCAACAGTGCTCAATACGTAAGTTGAGCTAGGTGGTAAGTTATAAAATATATATGGCAATTAAGCTATACAGAATATTCCGCGTTTCATCCACGCTAGGATTCATCAGGCTTATGCGAGGATTTTGTGATTGTCTCGCGTTTTTATATATGCACCTTCTATTGAGTTTTTAGTTAACCAACCAGCTTTCTGTTTTCCACCGCACAGTTCCTAATCACCCAATGAGCAGGCACTTATAGGACTAAAACCCAGTTTACCTCTGGTTCACCTGTTCCTTTGTATGTGCTGTTTTGGTGGGGAGCGTCGGTGTATAGTGTCCTGACCTATTTTAAATCTAGGTTAAATATTTTTTCTTATGTTAGTTTATATATATATATATATATTTATTATTTAGTTTATATATATATATATATATATATTATTATTATTATTATTATTATTATTATTATTATTATTATTATTATTATTATTATTATTATTATTAATATTTATCAACAAATTGATATGGAATTAATACCGAGCATAATAAGTTGTCAGTTTAGATTGTTGCACAACTCTATAAAATGTTGGCTAAGAAAAAACAAACGAAACAAAAAAAAAACACAAAAAATAAAAAGTGTCTTATACTTTGGTTATGTTCTCATATAATTATTTTTTTAAGCATCGTTTTTTTTTCCAGTGTGTCTAGTTGTCACTAAGGCCAATGTTGACGCCTCGTTATAGCAGATACCCTGCCGTGTTTAGTAATGGCCGTCAAGTGAGCAGACGCCCGATGTCGTGTTGCCAATGAATGAATACCTTCTACAAATTATTCTTTCGAGCTTTCAAGCAGTGAAGAGGTGTATGGTAGGAGGTGGCGGCCAGGGGCGATGTTCTCACCCCCCTCCTGAATAAAACAATGAAACTGCATCACGCCTGCCTACCCCCTTCCCCCCCGTCTCTCTTTCTCTCATTTGGCTTCCATTATTTTATCGTTCGTTTTATTTGATTAAACACATCCTCGCAGTTCGGTTGGGTCTGTTGCTACTCGAGCGGATGCCAAACCAGTTTCTTTTCTTTTTTAATTTCATTTTTTTTATATAGATTAGTCGATTTGAAAGGTGAGCCTCATTTGTTTCTAGTTGTTTGCCTTGAATAGAGTAAGACATAATGTCAGTAATTAATGTGACTAAATGAGCGCTCTAGATTTAAACAGAAATAGACATAACCTAGGTCTAGAACGATTTCATTTATTTAAACAGAAATAGAAATAAGCTCAGCCTAGAATGATTTAATTTATTTGATGGAGGACAAAAACAATAAATTGCCGTATCATAACAGATAAAACATGTGTCTTTGTGTTAATAAAAGGCAAGAAAGTCTACAAAAAATTACTGCGTTGTAAAATTTTGTGAAGTTTATTTACTTTTTCTATTCTTTCTTGTATACCAAACACCAGCCTTTTGGTTTTCGTTGTTCGTTTATTAAAAGACGAAGACAGAAATAATAGACATGCTTGGATCATCCCTCTGTCTCCTATCAGACACGGGGGGTTATAGTGATTAAGTGGTTAACGATATGGACTGACAACCTCAGTGTTCAAAGTTCGAACCCAATTCTTTCCACAAAAATCACACTCACTTAAGATGTTGAAAACTTTCTCGTGGTCCCTCTAGTGAGTAACCAATTTTTTCTAGAAATAATTCTGACTAGAAAAATATCAGAAACCCAATGTTAAAAATAGAATTTTCGGATGTATTCGACATCATGTTGATACTCTTTTCTAATATACCTTGTATGCCAAATAGCTTTTGTGCGCTCATCCTAATAGTGCATATGCATTCGTTTTACGAGTACTGTGTAGTGTAATGTGTTCAAACGAACTTACTGCAGTATCACAACAGATGCTACACTATATTCTCGTTCAGTTGCCGGATTTATATCTATGTTAAAAGTATCATTTGATCATGTACTGTATCTATACGTGAAATGACTAGGTTGAATTAATAAAATAAAAATATATAATTCAATTACTTAATAATTTATTTCAAATAGTTAATGAAGAAGAATACAGTTAAGTTTCAAAATTCTATTAAAAAAATGCCTACTAAGCACTACATTCGAGTGTCTAAGGTCGCTCTGTACAAGGGTTTGTAAGGACAACCTGACATGATGATACTCTTTCCTAGAAATAAACTTGTGATTCAAAATCACAAATAAGATCTCTTCAGTATGGCTATCCATATTAATTTTTACGACGAATGGTGCACCTCCTTCAAGTGATGTTAATTCAAGTAGAAACACGAAGCTGTATATTCCACCAGACTAGATTAATTTTTGTACTAAAATCCAGTAAGACCAAGATACAAAAAAGGAAGATATATTATAACATACTTAAATAGTCAATTGGGGAGAGGAAAGTTATGTTCTCAACCCTTTTTTTACTACTTCAGTGCTAGAGAGATAAAGAACGTTAATGGAACATTCGAATATCTATGTATGTTATATTGACTTCAATATTAGCCCCCCCCCGCCTAAAAAAAAACGGGAACCCTTGATTTCTGAACACTTCGACTGAAGGAATATGAAACACAATGTATGAATGTTTGATTTTTACTATTTATTATTTAAAAATTTAGAAGTTAAAAAAAGAAGCAAAATGAGCCGGAATAAAAAGAACTAAGGAATAGATCTGACAGTTCTGAAGAACACATACCATAATAGGATTTATAGAAAAGACTGAGACTAACAACATCAGGCTTGTGAGAGAGAAGTTGCAGAGAAGACGATAGAGTGGGGCCAATTAAATTGAAGATACGTTTTTTCACTTCATCAAGGACTCCCAAATGGAACAGAGATTCTCCAGCACCAAATATGAAAACAATACTCCATACATGGTCTGATAATAGATTTGTAGAGATAGAGAATTGCATCAGATGTGAGAAAGTGTTTAGAACAATATACAGAACCTCCTTTAAGAGATACAGAAAAAGCAATGGAACTAATATATGTTATCCAGAAAAGATTTGATGAGAACAAAAAACACCAAGAAGTTTCAGATCGGTGTTTACTCAAAAGCGGATACATCCATGAGAATCTCAGAAAGAAAAGGAACATTGAGCTGAGTCTTAATGGAGTTAAAAGTCTACAACTCAGCCCGTAAACGTTTAGACAGGGAGCATATTTCAACTGATCTGCAGGGAGATGGGCGAGGAGCATTCCAGAATAGAGAATGGTATCGTCAGAATAGATATTAATTTTCTGGCCAATATTCTCTGGATGATCATTGATATAAAGAAACATGAAAACTGGACCGTAGAATAGAACCTTGAAGAACACCAGCATTAATAGGAAAAGAGCACGGAGTGATACCATCCAGAGTGACTCATAAGTTTCGATGAAAAAAAAAAGTCTTTATAATATTAACCACTTTACCAATAATACCATAACCTCGAAGTTTATGTAGAAAACCAGAATACCAAACTCTGGCGAACGCTTTCGAAATTGCAATGGCCACACCTCTCTTGAATTATCCGGCAGATCCTCTTAGTTACAACATTTAAAAGGTCAGCAGTTGAATGAAAAGCAGAGAAGCCTACTAAACATCATTAAAGAGACTCAAATGTTCCATAAAGTCAACAAGCTTGTCGTTGAATAACCTTTCAAAAACTTTGCTAACAACAAAGAAGGGACTAACAGGACGATACTTAGTTGGGCCAAATAGATCAACAGCATTTTAAAGATAGGAACAATACAGGTCCCTTTCCAATAACGATGGAGTATTGCTGCCACATCTGGACAGGAGCTGCTAAAAAACAGCCTATCCTGCCTCGACAGAATGCAAAATAGACTTCGTGGCTTAGTGGGGGGATGCCATTTTCTCTTCCCTTCAACCTCTCTCACACAGAAGAGACGTTGCGAGCATATCTTTGTTCTATCGTTATTTCCATGGCAAGTACTCGTCTGAGCTCCAATCTCTGGTCCTCCCCTCGCCAATCTTTCACAACAAGCACCTGTCTAGCTGGAACCACTGTCAATAATTTTCCCCACTCTTTACCTTTGCCTAAATCAAAACGTAGATTCCATGAACAAAGCTTCTTTCTTAAAACTGCACGCATGTGGAACTCTCTACCGCTTGCCTGTTTCCAACCTGACTTAAACTTTAATGTCTTCAAGTCCAACAGAAACAAATTCCTGATGAAACGCCCCCTTAAGTATCAAATCTCCCATACTAGCGAATACTTCAACACTAACCCATTGATTACTGCACACGCAATAACTCTTAACCCCGAGTGTCTTCTGGGCCTTGATAAGTGGTGATCTCCATGTAAAAAAAAGAAGCGAAACATGATTTTGATAAGCAGGGATTAAATCATTTTGAGAGAGTAGAAAAAAGTTCAGGAGCACAACGTTTGAGAACGAGAACAGAAATTGATTCAGAAACAGTAGGCTTAGACTGGTCAGGATCAGAATAAAAACATTAACAATTATCTTTGGAATGATAATTATAGAATTAAGAGACTGAACTATTTGCAAAGGAAAATCAGGAAGAGCAGCACGAGAATCAGGGGAATTGTCATCAAAATGGCGAGTAATAAGATCACCTTTATCCATAGAAGATGAAATAAATTGAAAATCATGTAAAAGAAGAGGAGTATCGAATTCGCAAATCACTATTATAGATTTTCCAAAATTCAGCCAACATTTTGAGATGAGATAAAATCACGAATCCTTTAAGATTAGCTAAACTTAGTTACGATTCGTATTACCGAAACGATCCATTTTTTATAGATAAATATTACGATACGCTAATACAGTTCCACGGGCAGCTGTTTCGTCGTTTTAGAACTCATCAATGTTGCTAGACAAAGAGAAGACTCACGATATTAAAAATATGGACGCCAGTGACTACTAACCGTGAAAATAAATGTTCAATGCTATACTATCTGAGCTAACAAAACCGTTCTTGGAAGGGAAAGAAAATATATCGTTTTAAACGAAAAAATCGTTTGTTTTCATTTTACGATACATATAATCGATAGAAGTGGAAGATAGCATGGTGTAATGGTTACAATCGCGAATGTTTTGGGTGTATTTTCTTGTGGTGTTAGTGATTACTTTTCGCTAATACACTTGGAAAAGATAAGACTCCATACGCCCTATCTCTTTTATGTGAGAGTCATTTTTATATCTACGTACTCTAAAACTAGCTTTTATGATATCACAGAGTACACTAAGTCATAACTTCACGGAGTACACTAAGTCATAACTTCACAGAGTACACTAAGTCATAACTTCACGGAGTACACTAAGTCATAACTTCACAGAGTACACAAAGTCATAACTTCACGGAGTACACTAATTGTAATTCGTTTTCTTATCTAGGATGAGGATTGTTTATTCCTCGCTATATTAACTTTGGGGATTTGTCTTTGGTTTTACGTCTTTTTATTCCTTTTTTTTGTCTTTCTGTGCTTAACTTGAGTCAAATAAGTAAGTTTTCCTGATTTATTTTGTAACTAGCCTGTGTTCCCGGCGTTGTCCGGCTGTTTGGAAATGTGTGTTGAGCAAAAAAAAAGTGGTAGTAGGTAGGCAGGCACGAACCCGTACCGCGAAGGAGGAAAATAAACTTTTTAAAAAAGACGTGACGTCTATGCCGTTGCGACAATCGCAAATTCGGAAATGACGAACGTCAAAATTAAGGCTAGTCACTCGAAAAGAGGGGATGACTTCCGAAAATATCTGCGAAAAAAAGCGACCCCTTGTAGAAAACTGCCCCGTTTCGGGTGAAGGAATTAATGTTTGGGGCCAATTTTTCGATATTTATCATCTGAAGGGTCGAGCTTCAAAACGCTATCAATCTAGTGAAAATTCGTCGTCTCTGACGAAACTTTTAGGATAACATACATACATACATACATACATACATATATTAAAGAGACAGGTGAGATTTATATTACAGATGTCTGTCCATATTATTGTTGTTTATCCCTTTTCTTTGCTCCTGAGTCGCTAATGTCCAAGATGCTTTGCGAATCTTAAAAAATCTTGAAGATTTCCTCGACTACCTAAATTAAGACAGGTCTGTTTTACGCCAGATAATCCTGTGCTAATCTTAGGAACTCTTCAATTCAGCAAGCCAATCCGCAAACGAACAACCGACTAAAACAGCCGCTCCTCCCTATCAACTAAGAAAAAGCTCGCCACGCAATGCTCCGACACGAGACATTTGCTTAACCGTCTATGCTACACTTGTTCCAGATCAACTAAGTCTCAAGGTCACCCGTGATTCTCACAACCAGATGATTGACCAGTAATCCCTCGGGTCATCCGTCTTGACTCAAGCGATATAACATTTTCTATCAACAATTAGAGAACCACAGCAATTTCTTACAATCTAACATATATACATTATATATATTCATCCTAATATATCAAGTTGATGAATAGTCATAATCCTTATTATGAATACTTTCATTAATTATAGTAATTACTGCGAAGACACCACCCCCGCCTTACTTGGCTTAGGGGTTGGATTTCTCTGTGCTAGTCACACTGGTGAGACACTGGAGCTCTGCCAAAGCGATAGCAACACACAACACTTACATTGCAATATACGTCTCTTAAATCAACTTTTCATGAATTTACTTTGGTATGATATCTACATTTATATTGCATTTTACGTATAAAAATCTATTTTGGTTACGATATCCAAACTTAATATTTCACTCTACGTATCTTGAATTTACTTTGGTATGATATCTACACGTATATTTCAATGCACGTCTAATGAATCTACATGTTGCTCGGTCTATGCTTCATATTGAAATCCACATAGTAGAAGACGGCCCAGAATCCCAACCCTAACTCATAACTTTAATCATAATGTTACACTCTACCATTTGCGTTCCAAGAAGAGAAGGTACTACACTTCAGCCAATTATTCAACGAGAAGTTGCTGATAGTTTAGTAATCTATTGCGAGGAACGGAGAATATAGACTAAATGAAATGTTGTTTTTCCGTAAATCATCAGCAAAATTTTGCCGCTGCCAACATCGGCGCACATACAAAAGAAATTGAAAGATCCTGGTCTTATGGAAAGATTGGTATATTGATAAAGAAGGAAAAACATATGATGTGGATATTTTTTCTTGTTGATGACAATTTAGCATAGAATATTAGTGGATTATATATTATCTTTTTTAATCGTACCTTTCTTTATAATTTCTCGGACTATCTCTTTCAACATTATCTTCTTTTTTATATATGGCTCCTATTCTCTATTTTCACTCCCCCCTCTCTCTCTCTCTCTCTCTCTCTCTCTCTCTTCATAATATAATTCTGTTGATCCGCGTTTTCGTCCAGATATATCTTTGTTACTGTTTAACTCGTATTGTCCTTTTCAAAACATCAGTTTTCTCAGCCATCTCTATTTCTCTCATTTCCTTCATTTTTTTTATCTCCTTGAATATCGTTCCGCACTTGCCATCCTCGTTTTTTCTTTAATTATTTTCTTAAATTATTTGCTTTTTCGTTTACCAAAGTTTCCAACGGATGTAAATAACGGCTAGCTTATAGAATCTACGACCAATAACAAAATAAACTATTTGCACCTTTATCCAATGGAACAGACAAGTGATTGCACAAAGAAAAACAATAAAATACAACACATTCCTCCTACAAAATTAATGGATGCGCAGAAGGACAAGAAAACGAATGTGAAAATGTCTCCATTTGATTGCATCTCAAACTGATTCCTCTTGTAGCCAAACTCTTTTTATGGCACCTAATTGGCTTGCATTTTCTTCATGTCTCAACAAAAATGGTTCAATTCCCAAAGTGTTATTGTAAACCGCGTAGCTTCGGAATAGTTGCCAATGTGTATTTCTTGATTAAGTTATGAATAGACAGAACGAACAAAAAATAATAGTGAACAAAAAATTTCAACATATGTTATAACTAGGACTACGACAGCAGCATAGTCTTTTCATTGTTCTGATTCTCGAGTATATAGCCGACACAGTTAGGCACAGTAAATCAACCGAGAACCACATCACTCCATATAAAAGCATATAAGATATCAACGGATACACACTTGAGAGTCAAAACAATGAAAAGAATATGCTGTTGTCCTAGCCCTAGTTATGACCACAGACTCCGATATACAAAGAATGTTTAAAATTTCGCCGATACTATGATGGGAGAATTTAATAAAATAAACGAGAAAACAGAAAGGGCCGACACAAAAATCTGCAATATTGAACGATGAAAATAGCGATTGAATATTAACTTTTGAATTGAAAATCATGTTTAAATTCAGAAGAGTTTCCTACGGGTAGCTAATCTGTATAAGTCTTGTGGATGAAAAAGAGTTTTCTCTGGGTAGCTGACTTGTGTAATCCTTGAGAATGGAAAAGAGTTTTCGGTGGGTAGCTGATCTGTATAAATCTTGAAATTAAAAAGTTTGCAGACGAAGGGCAAATATCTTTCTCGTTTGGACGCACAAAATTATGTGCGGGACTCCTACCAGATCCAGTTTTTATGTAGCGATTCCAGTTTCCGATTTGTTGCTAGCAAAACGTGTCTCAGTTTGATTGGTCAGTTCCTATCGCCAGTGTCTATAAATAGAACCTTCAAATTTTCTTCAATTATATCCCATGAGTATATAAAAATATTGCAACATTAATATACACCTATTGGAAGCAATAAGAACAAAATAAATTTTTTGGAGATGGTTGCTTTATTTTAACAGAACACGTATGATCGCGTGAGAAAATATCAGCAGGTGCTTTAAGATAACTGGCTTGCGAGGATATTAGCAACAGTAGCCGAAAAAACGCACATATGCAAATTATGAAGCGTGCGCGAGCAGGCACGACAAGAAAAAGAAAAAAAAATGGACGCAACGTGTTCGGAGAAGAAAAAAATGAGGTTGAAAAAGATGGACGTGCAAAGTCGAAAACGAGAAATAGCTTTCTACAGACAGCATGTTGTGCAGCAGAAGGAAAAACGTTCCAGAAGAGATGGACATATGGCCCTGTCGCAGTGGCAATAAGATACTTTTTTAGCTGGTGTCTAGACGGGGAGAAACAAAAACAGTAATAAACGACTTGTCTTTAAACAAAAAGGCTGAGTCGGAATTATTTATTTTTGTTTGTTTGTTTGTTACTTTTCCACGGTGCCGGACGGCGTGGGGGCCCAAGAAAAGTTTGAACCGTAACAAACACGGTTTAAGCGTAACAGTCACATTACATTATGTTCCGAAAACATTTATACTAAGAGCCGATAATTTTACCAGCAACTTTTATAAATTCCATATAAGTCTCTTACATTATTATGGCCATATATATGATTGCAATTATGTCACCTAGTGTTGAAATACAGGTGGAAGTGATACGATGTTTAGACGAATAACCCAATTCCAAATGAAAATATCAAGGGGAGATTACCCAGAAGATTACGTGATGTTAAGTAAGTCGGAGTAAGGTGAAAAAGAACGTCAGTCGACATGATCTATGGCGTCCCGGATACATTAGTAAACTTTGTTACATTGCTAATGAATCTAGCTAATGGCACTTAAATACTCTTTTTTATTTATGAAATCGCGACTCTATCATAATATATACGACAAATAAATATATTTAAGCGTATTTTACGTCCAGGCAAGCCCCCCCCCAGTACAATGTATTGTTAGTGTTGATTGAGACAAGAGATCAGGGATTCAAGTCATGCAGTCGGTGGGTAAGCTGTATATAGCAACACTACTGTCTTAATGAAGATTCATCACATTAAGATTAAGAACCATTCGATGTGCACCGTTACGGACTCGTAACGGTCATTTATAATAAGCGTTTGTTAACATTAGATTTTAAGAGAAGATTGTCACAGTCTACCAAAAACATTTTAGCAATATATTTCACAAATTGAAAATTCTAAAGAAGAAATAATGTTTATTTAAATTTATTATTGTTTATTAAATTTTTATTTTCTATTAGATAAAGGGAGGAACATTGATACTTGTTTACAGTTGTGGTAGAAGACGATATTATGCTGCAAACGTATCATAAGCACTTAGAAATCCAAGCCTAGTCAAGAATTTTCTACGAAAATAACAATAGAATAGAGAAGGACTAGCGGCGTATTTTATGTGTAGAAAAGAGCTGGAGAGAAAAGAGAATTGTGTCATCCCACTAGATTACAAAGTCGATTTTGATCCATGTCCATGCAAGAACTTATATCACCTTCTCCTAAGTAATCCAATTTACAAAATCCCCACTACTTATCTTTACTACGCTATAATCACATTGACTCCTGTATACCCATTAACTCTTATCCTCGAGTGCCCTCTGAGCCTTGATAAATGGTGATTCCTGTGTGAAAAAAATCTCTATAAGGCTACCATTCGCCCATGTATGGAGCATTTTTGTTACCTTTGGGCTGGTGAATCGGCTACTAGTCCTCACTCCTGGACAATGTTCAAAAAAGAGTCGCCAACCTGAGAGGTCTTGAACAACCATCTAAGCTTCAGCCTCTGTCCCATCGACGAAATGTTGCATACCCCTGCCTGTTCTACAAGTATTTTAATGAAAAATGCTCTTGTACTCCTTCGACGTAAATATATCCGACAAGCAGCAAAATCCCACCCTACACAGTAGAGATCCCTAGATGTAAGTAAGCCTTCTAGTCCAATAGTTTCTTCACCAGAACTGGTAGACTTTGGTAATCCCTCCCGGGGGTCTGCTTTCCCAACTCTACTGACATGCAGAAGTTCAAGTGTAATGTGAAAAGGCAGCTTGCTGCTGCTCACCTCCTTACATAGTATCCCTGCAACTTATGCCCCCGATAGTAGCCCCATACATCAAGTGGTACTGTGCCTTGTTTGGGGTGAAAATGGAATATAAAAAAAGTTTCATCTTTCCATATGTGTCTGAAGTACTCAATCCTAAGGCGTATATAACTCTTATATACGTGGAGATATCAATTCCGGAGCCATAGAAGCATCTGAAAATTTTACCAGCAATTTTAGCAACATATTGTATCAGAAAGAATGAAGAAGAAAAAGATAGAAAGAAAAAGAAAAGAAACAGAAAAGAAACACAAAAAGAAAAGAAAGGAAGAGGGACCGCACTGTTAGACGCGGCATGACGTCACTTCCGTTCATACCTGAAGTAAAGGCGTTAATATATTAGCATAATACAAAATAATGTATGGTATGCTTCCGTGAGGGGAGTTAGATGCGCTACCGGGCTAATAACGGACCCCACTTCAAATATTAAATGAGCGTCGGCAAAGCAACGATCGTTTAGCCTATCGACCGTCATCTCTCAAACGTGAGGATAATTGTCGATTTCTTTATCTTTAAAACAGAATAAAGAATTCACCTAAGTAATAGTAGGTCAATAGTTTCTCAGCACGCAATCTTCCTTAGCTGTACAATGGGCGAGTTTCCTCCACGTTGAGATAAATTACCTTCTGGGTGGATTGTGTAATGACCTCGTTGTATAAACCTTTAGATTGACAACCTATCTTTTTATACGACAGAGTCACCGATACCGATGCTCGGACGCCACTCAATGATAAGGTTCTCTACGGTGTAGGAATGGACTTTTCCTGCTTGTTTGCTTGGTTGTGGGCTATTTCATATTTTGGATAATATTTTCAGGTGTAAAAACCAAACAATAAGATGAATAACTTGATGGTTAGGTGAGACAATACCGTGATGATTGGTAACAGTGGACATTGGGTAGAAATTAATTATTCAAATAGACTCCTCAACAAGAACTTAGTTAGACTTAAAAAATGACCATGTTATACTTAACTGGGAAGCAACACAGCGGTATTGTTTTCCTGGAACAAGTTTACTTTAACCGTGTTGTAAACGGTGAGGCAGTGATTGACTGATGGGGTAGGCGGCATCGTTATCTATTTAGTTCACCCTGGAACAATTTGAGAAATTTTCTATAGAAACGTAGAAAAATCTACACTCACAGACATACTTTAATCTATTTTAATGAATTAGTACGAAAGTCGGGCCCAACTTTCGAGCGAACTATTAAATTTAAACTAAGCTATATTTCAGGTTAATTAAGCGCAGTTCGGCATTTCAGGATGTTCAACGATATATTTCATTGTTGCATTACCTCCCCTGTTTACTTGATGGTTTAAGATAATTCAATTTCCCCGAAGAAAAATCTTTCTATGAAAATTAGTGGAACAATTGTAATATAGTGCATATGAGCGTGTCGAAAGTATCAACAGCAGAATATATAGCACTGTTCTTTTCTTGTATATATATATATATATATATATATATATATATATATATATATATATATATATATATATATATATATATATATATACAAGAAAAGAACAGTGCTATATATATATATATATATATATATATAGTAATGTGAATATATATTTAGTAATGTGAATTACAATGAGCACTGTTCTTTTCTTGTATTTTAATTAAATTAGTAATTTTACTATCACATTAAAATACACTCTGCTCTTTAGACTATCGTTCTAACCCCCTTTAAATGTATGTATATATATATTCAATAGAAAATTGACTCTCTAATAGTAAGTACAAAGTCCACATGAATTAAATATATATTTAAGCGTACTTTGCGACTGGGCAAACCTTTTCCACGTTAGTAACTAAATGTTTTCGTTTTATTATATAAGAAATGTAATTTCGGAAATAATGTAGGAAATGATATTTCGCTTAAAGATCTGTAAAAAAACAACAACAAAAAAACAATGCTCTGAATATGTTAAATGAATGCCGAAACACATTTAATAACCAAACAATAATGTTTAAAATGCCTGATTGTGCTTTTTCAGGAATTCTAATTAAACACGAACAAGTAATTATATTCACATTAATTAACAAAAGAATTTTTAAAAACCGTATTATATCAAGTTTAAGTTACAAATTAATAAGAAAATGTTACTGGTCTTCATACGTTTAAAAATTCATAGGTAATTACTAAATATTATTTTGTATAATATTTTCAGCTATAAAAGAACCAAAAATGAAGCGATAAGAAACTTGATTGATTTTTCAGTTTTTCACAGCTGCGAATACCAATGAGAACGGAATTGTCATTGGGGACATATTACAAGCTACAAATAAACATTTATTTATCTGTGATATTTTTGGGGATAGCTTTTAGGATTCGTCATAGAGCTATCAAACAAAAGTGTACGGTTCGAGCAATCAATAAACAGTTTTTATAACAGCTTACGGGTGACAAACTTATTGTACTTGTACACCGTCATCGTAAATACCCCACAACCGAGCTACCAAGCAGTAACATTCAATTTCTATACTGTAGAGATCGAAGTATTGCTGGAGATATTTATACTCTAGTAGCTTCTTTTCTCGAACTTCATGCTTTTGGGATTCTCTTTCTGCTACCCAATTATCTGACTGGGAAATGTAAAAATATAAATGTAATGTGAACAAGAATCTTACCATACAACTCCCTACTTAGGATAACCCCTAATATCTCAGTAATAATGTGCCTTGTTTTGGGATAAGTAATATTTTTGAAAGTAAAAACATATGCAAATTTATATTCAAACGATCGTTTTCAAATGCAAAGTATATCCCGTCGGCTTCCAGTTAGTGCCAGTTATTCAGGATAGAAATATGAATAGTTTTGTCACCTTCTTTTTTTTTAGTTATTTCATTCTTTAATTACTTGTAGACTCTGAGGTACTATACTTCAGTTTCCAGATAATGCCAGGTAATTAGGAGAGAGTCCGCTCTGTTTCGAGGCCAACCCTCGACAGCTTTTTATGAGTAACGATCCCCTCACGTAGGTCAATATTATCTTATTTACAACGATCTGTCCAAATGTGGAAACCACCTTACTCCCCTACAAAGAGCCATTCTGGATCGAGACAAACAAATTAATTGTCTCGGTTTAGGAAGATCTTTTGCACATCTGACAAAGAACATATACTACATTTCAAATTATTTATTTGCAAAAAAAGGTAAACGTGTTTAATAAATTAAGTATAAGTGTCTGATAAGTGTCGTTGCTAACCCCCATGTTCAGCATACCCTTAACAAAACGCATCTGCCCAATTCTCCCAAGAATTTTTTACTTCAATTCTTTTATAATTTGCCGATGAGTTTCACTTGAACAGTTACTAAAATCATACATTTCTTCTATTGGTTATGCTAGGTTTCCAAGTAGGACAACTGTAGAATCTATAGAGGAATTTGTTGGTACATGGTTGTTTTATCCAATACCGTTATGAACCTTGTAATTGACTAAGTTAAGTCCAAAATATATTGAGACTAGTAATATATTTTCTCTACCAATAATAAGGGGGGGCATGTACCTGAATGCATTCTATTATAAAAAAAGAACATAATAAAACGTGTAAGTTACCTGTTACTTAATTATGTTTTTCTGTAGAAATCTAAAAAAAAACAAAAAAAAAATAATACTCAATATCCAAACAAATAAAACTAGTCATAAGAAGATTCCAATATTTTTTCTCGATTCCAATACAATTACCAAATCCGTCCAAAACTTTCGATTCCGGTACAATTGCCGATTTCGATTTTTATCAGATTTCTGAATATAAAATTACAGACATATTGTCGTGTAATATGCGCATATATCTTATTTTTTAAAAATTTATTTGATTACATTTTCATCCCAAACAAGGCGCATTGCCACTGTGGGGTAGGGGGCTGCTATCAGGGGCAGCAACTACTGGGGCACTATGTAGGGATTTTGGCAGCAAGATGTCGGTTCACGTTACACTTGAACTTCTGCATGTCAGTACAGTTGGGGAAGCAGGGACCTGGAATGGAATTCTAGAGTCTAGCTGTTCTGGTGAAGAAACTACTAAAGTAGAAGGATCTTCTACACCTAGGGATCTCTACTGTGTGGGGTTGGGATTTAGCTGCCTGTCAGGTTTGTCGAGAGTGTCTACGTCGTGGGGGCACAAGTGTCTGCAGTTCGTCAGAGCATTCACCATAAAAATACTTGTACAACAGGCAGAGGGATACAACGTTTCGTCGATGGGACAGAGGCTGAAGCTTAGATGCTGGTTAAGGGCCTATCAGATTGGTGACTCTCTTTTGAACCTTGTCTAGGAGCGAGAGACTAGCAGCAGATGCACCAGCCCAAATGTGACAGCAATACTCCATACATGGGCGACTGGTTGCCTTATAGAGGTACAGGATACTTCCAGGTGTCAGTAGTTTTCTAGCACGGTAGAGAGAGCCTACCTTCTTCGCAGCGGCCCTGGCAATGTTTTCAATATAATTGTTCCAACTCATGTTTCCTGTTAACGTTAGGCCAAGGAGTTTGAAAGATGTACTCTCAGACAGGGAGTCACTGACCATTGCTATTGGTAGCAGAGAAGGTTTCTTGTAATTATTGAAGGAAACCAGTTTAGTCTTGGCAGCATTAAATGTGACCATCCATTTTTGTCTCCATTCCACCACAGATTGGCGGTCAACCGCTAGTGTTTTTGCCATTTCTTTAGTTATGTGTTCATTTTTTTTCCTGTCATGCCTGTTATAGAGTGTGGTGTCGTCAGCATATATACCCATCTCAGAGGCAATTTTGTCGGGGAGGTCATTAATAAATATTAGGAACAATAGAGGTCCAAGGATAGACCCCCGAGGCACTCCCGCATTTATATCACACTGTTTAGATGTACGACAGTCGAGGACAACCTGTATTTTTCTCTTATCTAAGAAGGAGTTAATTATGTGAAGTATTCTACCAGTGATACCGTATGATTTAATTTTCCTGAGGAGACCCTCATGCGATACCCTGTCAAAAGCCTTCGATATATCTAGAATTACTGCTCTGCCCTCACCCGCTTTGTCCAGTGAATGGTATATACGTTCAGAGATTAAAATGAGGATGCCTGCTATGGAACAGGTTTGTCAGTCAGAAGTTTAGATTCTGTAAGGTGACGGACTAGAGCATGGTTAATTATGGTTTCAAATATTTTGGCGAAAAGTGGGAGGAGGCTAATGGGGCGATAATTTGATGGGTCAGTCCTTTTGCCAGAATTCTTGAATACTGGTACAACAGAAGCAGTTTTCCAACAGCCCGGAAAGCATGATTCATTAAGGCATTTGTTGTAGAGTTTGGAGAGAACTGGAGCTACTTCGGCTGAGCATTTTTTAATAACACAGATGGGATGAGATCAGGTCCACATGCTTTTGAAGTGTCAAGGTTTTTTATTATAGCATATACCTGAGCAGGAGTGATTTTTAGATCGTCTAGCGTGGCGTCTGTCCGCAAAGGAAAGCCAGGCATGGGGTGGTTGGAAGGGTTCAGTGTGGAGTTTTAGGCAAACCGGCTGGCAAGCATGTTAGCCTTGTCGGTTGCTGAGCAAACAACCTCGTGATTGTTGGTTAGTGGGGGAATTGTTGATTGTCCATTATTTACTACAATGTTGTACATTTTCCAGAAGTCACGAGTTCCTAATTTTTTGCTTCGATGCGTTTTTTAGTGGTTTCAGTAAATTCTCTCTTATCTGTCGCTATTCATTTCTTAACGTTACTTCTAGTTTCTATATACTTATGTCTGTTTGAAATAGACTTATGTCGGTTAAATCTGCAATATGCATGCTGACTTTGAGCAACGGCAGTTGCGCAAGTAGAAGTAAACCATTGGGGAGAGTGGGGCTTGCTATAAAATTTCCGCATAGGAAAATGAGCTTCAATTGCTGTTTTGAACTATTCAGTGGTCTCATTTGCGCACTGTTCAGCAGGAAGAGAAAAACTATTTCGCCATGGGGCATCTCTGATAAGATCTCTGGTGGCTCCCAGTCAGCCTTTTTATAATATCTCATTGTTTTGAGCACTGGCTCTTTAGTTTTGGGTCTAGAGTTTAGGGCGATTTCGACCATTATCACTGCATGATCAGCGTTCCCGAGTGGGCTGTCAGCATTTGCTATACACTCCTCGGGAACTGTTATAAGAAACAGATCTAGAAGTGATGCGTGTTGTTCTTGCTGGTCCGGGAAACGGGTTGGAAACGTAACCACTTGTGATAGGGAGTGAAATATAGCGAAGCTATGTGTTGTGCTGCCCGCTGCATCTGTGTGAGTAGAGAATATCTGGGTACAGTAAAAGTATATTGGGAGGGGGGTACGAGCATTTCATGAATATATGTATCCTATTCATCACCTCGTCCTATCTTACCTGTAACATTTTTATTTGATACAGACAAAAATGCTGCTTTACTTTAATACTCATCCCTCGACTAACATTCATGTTTGTGGAGACTTCAATATTCACAATGGCTAGCTCACTTAAAAAAGACGGATAACGAGGGGAGGTATTGTTACGATTTCTCTACTGCTTATGACCTAACACAAATTGTTCATGAACCCACTCGTCCGCCCAACACTGACAGACAATATGCAAGTCTCCTAAAACTTTTTTCTTACAACTTGCCAAAAACTGTGCTCATCTTCCATTCTGTCTCCATTGGGATCTTCCGATCACTCAGTTGTCTTGGTTAAGATAAAAATAAAATGTAATAAGTCCTCAGATATGCCTCTCCATCATACTGTATATCGATACTCCATGGCTGATTGGGATAAGTTCGAACATGCATATCATATCTACCTCACCGTTTCATGTTTCAAAAAAATGTCGTCTATAGTATCAAACCTGACGGACTGGTTAATTGTCGATATCGACCGCTTCATACTCTCAGAAAAAGTCCAGCAAAAGTCTAACAGTAAACTGTGGTTCATTCCAGAATGTGCCTGCTCCGTTGCACACAGAAACCAGTATTTTTTATTGTTTTCAACAAAATAGATGTTATGAAATTAGTCCTACATTTAAGACTGCCAATAACCACTGTAAAATATAGCAGTAAATAATACCTCTCAATTCTATTAAGAAAATGTAAACGCTCAATTTAGTTAACAAAAGATAGGTAAAAAAACAATATATACACACACACACACACACACACACACACACACACACACACACACATATATATATATATATATATATATTTGGCTGTGGAAATATTTTATATAATCTCTCACATTCTTAAAAAAAATCTATTACTGATTGCTAGCTAGGTTAGCATGTTGGATGACATCGTTCTAGCGAGTACAAAATTCCTATATGTGAGACATCGGCTTGGTTTATAGCTTGGTTGGATGACCACATCCCTTGTTCGAGACAAAGTAGGTCCATTCAATAGTCGGGTGTTGCTTGATCTGTATTAGTTAATAGACTTTCTTGTGTGTGGCAAGAGGCTCGGGTTTCGAATCCCGACTTTGAATATGCCTAACTGATGAGCTCAAATGAGAGCGAAACTTGAGTCTTGGACTTTCGGATTATTAGCTGACATGGCTCTTGCGAGCTGCGACGTTGTTAACTGTGGAAATAATTATAAACGTATAACTTTTACAAAACGCAAGTAAATTTACTTAAGTTTCAATATCGGTTAGATTCATTATCGATGAGTTTTCATCGATACTTTAATCTACCGCAAGAATCATCTTCGAAAATGATACAGAATATCTTAGGTAGATGTTTGTTCATTTCAGGATAAAAAAATAAGTCGAACTCACAACCACATTCGTATTTAAGCTTCCACTTTGATCCTTTGTTGTATGATTTTTACTATCCGTTGATACTGAAATTATCAACTAACTCCAACACAGACACAGACACACACACACAGACACAGACACACACACACACACACACACACGCACACACACATACGCACACACTCACACACGCACGCACATACTCACACACGCACACACACGCATGGACACACACGCACAACCACGCACATGCACACACACGCACGCACACACATACACACACACGCACATACTATCCACGCACACACACGCGCACACACACATACACACACGCAGGCACACACGCACACACACACGTACACACACGCTACACACACACACGAGCAACAAGTCTAGAAACATATACCAGAAAGTACAGTTGGAAAGAAGAAATACATCATTCACTAGGTCTATGCAATTCCTACACCTTCTTATCTATAAAAACAAAGCTATTTAGCATGCCATAGTAATATTGTATATGAATAAGTAACAAAGCGACTTTAGTATTGCCCCCAATCGTGCCGGATTAAACAGAGCTGATGGGGAAAATATAATGAAATACCAAAGTCTTATGTATGACATCAAAAGAAACTGGAATCTGTATTATTCCAGTAATTATAAGAGCAACTGCAGTCATGAAAAAAAAAACATTTTTTTAATAACTTAGCAAATATACTCGGTGAACCAAGTGCAAGATATTCAAACAATTGCATTCAAAGGAACGGTCGGAATCTTAAATCTATCTCGGTTGAGATATCCGACAGATACCCTATTGAAATTGAACTTGAAGCTATAGCCCACCCAATGACAAAACCTCCACAACAAACACTCCTCTAACTACAACCATTATCAACAACTTCTCTAACTCTATATCGGTGCCTAAATCCAAACGCAGATACAACGAACAAACGGTTTTTTAACTGTCGTCCTGTGAATCTCTCATCCACAGGCTTGCTTTCCAGCTAACTACTGCATGTTCGTCTTCAAGTCCAAGGTAAACAAATTCTTGTCGAGCCGACCCGTTAAATAATTAAATGCTACCCAAGTTTCATCACTACTCATCACTACCATGTTGTCGCACTGATGACCTTACACTCATGGATTTTTATCCACTAGTGGCCGTCACGATTTGATAAGTGATGAGTCCGTTGTGAAAAAAACAACAAAAAAACATTACTATATTTTGTAGACATTGTAATATTCAAAGGATTCTGAAACAGGCTACGCGAACTAAACGAACACTATACAAAATATGACCCATATCGATGTCGATGGGCCTTTACGTATTTCAATTGCGTTGCTATCAATCATCTACACAAAAAAATTGTGAGGAAATAAATAAGAAATGAAGGGTAAAATGATATGGGATTTAAAAAATATATACTTATCAATTGCCTTCACTGGCGTTTATTTTCTCCAGTAAATATGGAATTGATAGATACGAGCAGGAAGTTATATATATATATATATATATATATATATATATATATATATATATATATATATGAATTATACGTTAAAAAGGTATTATATATATATATATATATATATATATATATATATATATATATATATATATATATATATATATATGTACCTTTGTAAGCGATTAAAAAAATATTTTTTCTGTTTGGGATCCACGAGAAAAATGTTCATATATCTTTGACATTTTTTTTAGATTATTCAATTCTTTCCATCTATTTAAAAAAAAAAAAACTTTGAGAAACACTTCTTTTATTTTAAAAGTATATTTTTTATTCATCCATTTTGTTTCTTTATCTTCTAAATATTTTTATTCTTCCGTTCCTCATCACTTTGTGTCTTTTACTTATTTATTATGCATTTTTTTTATGTGTGGGTGCACGTAGATACCGACGTGAATTACGGCTAATCGGTCAAACCGAGTTCGAACCAAATCAAATCCGGTGTATACGACTACACTGGCTGCTGCAAAGAAGGAAGGGTCCTGCTACCGTGTTAGAAAATAGCACGCACCATAGAAAATCTTAATGAAGCCACAATTCGACCATGCACAGAGTATTATTTCCACATCTATGTTGGCGATTCTAACATTCGCCTCTCACTT
Organism: Euprymna scolopes; assembly: GCF_053919585.1. Lineage (NCBI taxonomy): Eukaryota > Metazoa > Mollusca > Cephalopoda > Sepiida > Sepiolidae > Euprymna > Euprymna scolopes. The sequence continues at coordinate 112,653,573 of NC_136484.1, forward strand.
TCAGATAGGGACCAAAAAGGAATCTCAAATCTAACAGGCCTCGTACTATCAGTCAAACTCCAGTCACTGACCCATCTCCTCAATGTCGCATCACTCTGCCTGTTTTACAGGTAGTTTAATGAAATGTAGTCTGAAAAATCCGTAGGACATGTGCCTTCTTGGCATACATATTTCTGATTAATACAAACGCAGTAAAGTCTCACCTAAAAATCAATCCGAAAGTCGTCCCAAAGTTCAAATAAGTTGGATTTCAAGTTTTAAGTTTGTATATTTATAAACTAGTTTAATAGCGAAACTTCCCGCATACAGACAGAGTCACTTTATATCTATGATATAAAGCTGAACGTCTGTGTATGTGTGTATGTGTGTATGTGTGTGTGTGTCTGGTCACGAATAGGCTTCTATATGGTTGACTATTATAGAAAACTTTAATGAAAGAAGACGTATCGAGACACAGGAAAGGGTATGTTTGATCTGCCATAATGATGATTCATTGAAATTGTGGGGTCGCGCCTGATCCACAAAGTATGGAAATAAAAAATTAAAAAATTGAAAAAAAAAAAAAAGTTTAGAAGTATTTTTGATATAGATGTACATAATAATACATTGATAAGTATGTTTTAACTTAAATAAGGATGGTATAATAAAATTGTGTGGTCTGCGTTCGCGCCTGGCCTCCATAGCATGAGAATAGGCAAATACTTTAATAAAGACTTTTCATATGTATCTGCGTAAGTATACTTTGATAATTATATTTCAGTTTGAAAAAATATGGTATAATAAAATTATGGGGTGTTCGTTCGCGCCTGACCTCCATAGAATGGAAATATTTCACAAAGTTTAACAAGTTTTTTTAACAGAATATTGTTATAAGTGTTTCAGTGTGAACATGTATGGTATTATAAATTATGGAGTTTATCTATTTTATTTTTACTTTCATCATATTTTGCTTTGGTTTTGATACCCCCAAATTCGAAGCTATCTCTTTACAACCCTTCCTTTTCATAACCCATCCTCTCTATATATAAAGGCGAAAATGTATGTATGTATATATGTATGTATGTATGTGTGTATGTTTGTGTGTCTGCTAAAAACTTTCGACAGACAGAACAAAACTTCACAAATTTGGTCTTATATGAAAGCCCTATCCTTCGCCCGAGAACTATCGAAAAATTGGCCAAAAACGTTAATTTTCTCAACCTGAAATCAGCAGAGGGGTCAGCAAACACCATCCTCTCATGACGAGATCGGTTCTACGCCAGACGACGTCATAATATGATTTAGTTTAAAAGTTTAAAAAAATGATTTCATGTACGTCGTATTAGGCCAGTAGGTTAGAGCGTTGTGTCATCGTCTAAACGTTTTGGATCCGAATCGTGGTGTGAGATGTCCTTTTTCTTCGACTTTTCAAGCAGGGTCATTTAAGCCACTTTTCTTTTTTTTTCTTAGGTTTTCATTAACACCCCCCGCCGACACCCCCCCCCAAAAAAAAACTCGGGTACCCAACGATTTTTTAAATATTAAAAATGTAAACAGGCTTATTTAAGCCATTTTTCATGTGTTTTTTTTTTCAGATTTTTTAAAGCAGTTTTAACCTTCGTTTTTCTGTTTTCTTTTTTGTTTTTTTTTTACTTCGATTACTCTTATGTTTTGATCTACACCCCCTACCCCCCGTCCGACGAAACACACTTCCAAACACTCGGGCAACGCTGGGAACACCCCCGCTAGTACTTTCATGAATCAGCATTTTCTGTAGATTGTTTTTGAACCCAGTCAACGACGGGTATTTTTGCTAGTAAATCTATATATATATATAAAAATGCAATTCTTGGTTCGTTCAAAGTTGATACAACCATATTTATACATGACCAATTTATTTGAAATTTTCAGACAACCCATCTTTAGAGTCGAGGGATGTTTCTCTGTTATTAAAATAAATTTACATCGCCAATTATTAAAATATTACATAAAATAAAAATATGTTTCGTAAGCCGTTAGTGCGAACCTGTTTTGTTGATAGAACTGAACTACCAGTTCGATTCATTTCGCACACCACGATTTGACGAAACGAATTAGAAGATTTCATTTTCTGTTTACTCGATAAGTAAAAAAACAAAACAAAAAATAATTCATTTGTTTATCTTCCAAATGTTTTAATTTAAACATTTTTTTATTATATCAGGAAAAAAAAGTTTGTCGCTTGTTTTTGAGTCGAAGTCGTTTTTTTTTTTTTTTTTTTTTTTCGATATAAGAAAATATGAACTTTCTTATTAACAATATAAATTGTTTGGTAAAAGTACAGGGTTTTTTTCGAAGATATTTTACGGATTGGTAACGTGCTTAAATAATATTTGGTGCTAATGCAGAGAGTGGTCTGCGTTATTTTTTAAATTGTATTTCCATGTTTAATTAAATTTTTATTATGTTTTTTTTTATTCAATTTTAAGGTTAAAATACAGATTAGGTACAAAACACCCTCCCATCCCCATGTTAAGAATGTTTTTTTTAAAATAATAACGTTATTACTTCAGCACGGATCACTCTCTGCATGAATACTTTCACCTTTCACCTTACAATTTAATAAACAAAACATGGTACTTATGCAGAGAAAGTACTGTGCTTAAATAATAACGTTATTATTTAGAAAGCCATTCTTAACATGGGAATAGGGGTGTTTTATAACTATTCTGGACTTTCACCTTACAATTTAATAAACAAAAGTAAAACTTAAGCAGACAAGGAATAGTACTGAAGAATTAACATTATTTAGAAAGCCATTCTTAACATGGGGAGGGAGGATGTTTTCTAACTATTCTGTACTTTCGGTGCTAATGCAGAGAGTGATCCGTGCTATTTTTTAAATCGTATTTCCACGTTTAACAAAAGTTTTATGTTTTTTATTTAACTGTAAGGTTAAAGTACAGAATAGGTACAAACCACCTCCCCTCCCCTGTTAAGAATGGCTTTTTAAATAATAATGTTATTATTTCAGGACCGATCACTCTCTGCACGAACACCGAATAATGTTTTCTTGTTTGCTTTTTTACCGTATTTTTTTTTAAAGAAAACCTTTTTTAACAAAAAGTAAACGTTTTTTCTTTTTTTTTTACAGAGGTTGTTTTTATATAAGAAAATATTCTTTATTAAAGAAATTGGGTACTCGTGCACTTACTGATCCGTGCTGAAATAATAACGTTATTATTTAAAAAGCCATTCTTAACATGGGGAGAAGGGGGTGTTTTGTACCTATTCTGTACTTTAACCTTACAATAGAATAAAGAAAAGGTAAATTTTTAGATTAGGTCCACCTCCACAATTTTCTTTTAAATGACGACTTTTGAAGGTTTTCGACTATGCTGAATACGGAAATCGCATTGAAATTTTGCAGAAATAAGTAGTTAGCGAGATATAAAAAGTTGTATAATGCATTGTAATTTCTGGCGGCCATCTTTTTTACACGCTTGTGCGCGTCATAAACAAATCTACGCGCGTAACAAAGATGGCCGCTAAAGAATGCAATGCATAAAACAACTATTTATATCTCGCTAACTACTTATTTCTGCAAAATTTCAATGCGATTTCCGTATTCAGCATAGTCGGAAACCTTTAAAAGTCGTCATTTAAAAAGAAAATTGTGGAGGTGGACCTAATCTAAAAAATGCAAAAAAAAAACATAAAACTTTAATTAAACTTGGAAATACGATTTAAAAAAAATAGCGCGGATCAGTAAGTGCATTAGCACCCATTAATCGACTAACGTGACCTTATTGCCAAATAAGCTTCGGCTATAATGTTTAATGCGCCGTTCACATTGTTTTTGTTTTTTTTTTTTTCAAGTTAAGTTCTACTTTCACAATATCTTTTTATTGTTTTATAATTTCACAATGTCTTTTTTTAATAATAAATTGTTCGTTAAAAGCACAGAATAATTACAAAACACCATCCCCTCTCTAAGGTAAGAATGGCTGAAAAAATATTAGGTACTCATGTAGAGAGTGATCCGTGCTGAAATAATAACGTTATTATTTAAAAAGCCATTCTTAACATGGGGAGGGTGTTTGTACCTATTCTGTACTTTAACCTTACAATTGAATAAAAAAAAACATATAATAAAACTTTAATTAAACTTGGAAATAAGATTTAAAAAATAGCGCGGATCAGTAAGTTCATTAGCACCAGAAATTGTTAGGTGAAATATAGAAAAGTTTCTACCAAGAAAACCATTATTATTTTTTTTTTTTGCTATTCTTACCAAGGGGAGGGGATGATGTTTTGTCACTATTCTGTGCTTTCAACTAACAATTTATTAAAAAAAATAGAAGGTAAATTTTCACATTAGGTCAACCTCCACAATTTTTAACATGGGTAGGTTGGGGTTGTTTATTCTGAAAGCCGTTCTTAACATGGGGAGAATGATGGTATTTATTTCAAAAGCCGTTTTTAAAAGACAAAAGACAGGTAAAAGGTTAAAACACGTGGTTAGGTATGGGTGTTGTTTATTCCGAAAGCCGTTCTTAATATGGGGAGGTTGGGAGTGTTTATTCATGGCCGTCAGTAAATTATAGTGCATAGTACAGGTCTTTATATCTCGAAAATTAATTGCCTCTGCAAATTTTAAATGAGATTTTCTTATTTAGCATAGTCGAAAATTGTGGAGGTGGACGTAATGTAAAAGAAATACCCTCCCCCAAAAAAGATATCGTGAAATTTAAATTTAAGCGCGGTATTAAAAATAAAATTAGAGAGAAAAATACCACCTTTGGGTTTGTACTTGCACAAAGACTTGAAAAAGTTGTCAACAAAAACAAATATATTACAAGTAAATATTTTCAAAGGCAAGATAAGTTACTTTTCTACCTAATTGAATAATTTTTACTGTTTTTATTGGGTTTGTACTACTGTACATATAGATTCGGAAAAGTTGTCAAAAAATAAATGTATAACAAATATTATCAAAGGCAAGATATGTTACTTTATTCCCAAAACGAATGATTTAAGTATGTGTTTTGGGAGATCATTGATATAGATCAAAAAGAGAGTTGGGCCCAGGATGGACCCCTGAGGGACTCCAGCATTAATACTGTGGGCCTCTGATTTCTGCCCATCAACCACTACTCTTATGAGCCTATCAGAGAGAAATGATTTAATGATAGAGAAAACATTCCCAGTTATCTTGGACTGAGTATACCAGAAGAACTTTTGCTATGTTAGTGTGATGGGGCATGATCTCAAACTAAAGAGTTGTACAGAAATATGTATGCACATATGTGACCGAAACTCCTCCGAAAATTTTGTGTCTAAACACTTGAAAATTTAGATATAGGTTCCTTGGACGTGGATCTAACTTAATAACTTGATTCAAGCCCAAAATAATAAATGTTTAGTGGTAATAATAGGGGTCAAAGTTTTGTTTTTTTAATTTGACCTCTACGGTCTCTACCAAATTACTAAGACAATTCCTGATCTAAACATTCGAAATTTTACATAAAGGGTATTCAGAACTAGGGCAAGCTTTCTAATCGGTTTGGGTCGAAAATTTTTAGTTACCAATATATAAATGTACCTATGTATGTATGTTTGCATGTCTGCCTAAAACTTTCGACAGAGGCGACGTATTTTACCAAGATCAGTATCTATTTGAAGTTAGACCTTTCAGACGACAAATATTAAAAAAAAAATGTCTAAAAACACTAATATCTTCACCTTTAACTGGACACTTTTTTTACAGGGGGATTACTTTTTCGCTGACATTTTCGAAAGTCATCCTCTCCTTTCGATTGTCTAGCCTTAATTAAAACCTACGTCTCCTCCGGTTTGGCAGTTGTCGTAACAGCAAAGACGTCATGTTTTCCCGTTTTTTTACTCCGTTGCGGTACGGGTTCGAGCCTGCCTTCCTACTACCACTTTCTTTTTTGCTCAACACACACTTCCAAACATTCGGGCAACGCCGGGCTTAAATGCTAGTTCTTACTAAATTTAAACGGGAGCTATAGAAATTAGTTTGCTGCAGTGTTTGATAACTCCAGACGAATCTTCGGTTAGATCCGCTAGTAGTTTCCGAGAAAAAAATGGAACGAACAGACAGACTAACAAACTGACTAAGACAAAGTTTCTATTAATATATATATATATATATATATATACATATATACGTGTGTGTATGTGTGTGTTTGTGTGTGTGTGTGTGTGTGTGTGTGTGTGGCGAGGGTTGTGCGTGTGTATTATTCAACTATAAAGTTTAAAATTAATTAATCTCTTGCAATCACGTTATTAGTGTTTTTCCCGATTTTATTATAACCGTAAAGACGTGTTAAATATGCACATATTTTCTGAAACGTAAAAATACCCCCTTATATATATATATATATATATATATATATATATATATATATATATATATATATATATATATATATATATATATATATACATGGGAAAATAAAAGAATGTAAAACTGTAAATGAAAATTTGCAATTAGATTTATTATTCGACAGAATACTCCAAAAAACATTTTTCAAAGTCCTTATTCCGCGGAGTTTCAAAGAACGGCACTATTCCTATTCTTCTCATCAGAGAACACTTAGAAATTAACAAATTATAATTGTAGCAAAACTAAAATTTGCTGGTTGATTCATTAGATGAAACAACAATTTATTATATTTAGTCATTAATTGTAAGAAAAAACAGTTAATGTATATATATATATATAATGTATGTATATATATATATATATATATATATATATATATATAAACAGTTAATGTATATATATATATAATGTATGTATGTATATATATATATATATATATATATGTATGTATGTATATATATATATATATATATATATATATATATATATATATATATATATAGATGATACCATTAGCAAAAAAACAAACAAACAAACATACAGGGAATAGCATTTTAGCATGGGTAATGGCTCCCTCATTGTAATTTTTTAAGAAACAAAATATCCAGAATTTTAGGTCCAATGGCTTAAATTTCAAAATCTGAAATATTCAGTTAACGTTCATAAAAGAAATTGGTCTTTTAGGTTGTTCGCAGTTATGCAGAAAGATAATATTCAGTCAATTATATATATAGATAATTATTTTGTTACTATAATAATTAAATACCAACAGACACTAGTGCTTCATCCTTTTAGGAAACCAGTTCATGGTGGCACGATCAACATGAGTTGACAGATTCGAAACCGGCAACACGAGCAATATTTGGCTCGATTAGCAAAGACCGTATCCATTCGGCTACCATTAACCGCAAGAAATAACGTTGAATCTAAACATTTTATTTTGATAATTCTTTACGTCAGTCAGACAGTGATCTAATCGTTATACGATGATCTATGCATAACAGCTAAATTGACCGACTTAATTCAACTGAAAGTGTTCAACGATCAGAAAGGAGTATCTTAAAGAAGCTGACATAATTCTTTTTCTTTTTTACTATAATAATTAAATACCTACAGACACTCGTGTTTCATCGTTTCGGGAATCTGCATATATATATATATATATATATATATATATATATATATATATATATATATATGTACATACAAGCATATATATACATATATATATATACGTATATATGTATATCTACATATGTATACATATATCCATCTATCTATCTATCTATCCTCTCTCTCTTATATATATATATATATATATATATATATATATATATATATATAGTTACATATATATTTATATATTTATTTGATAGTTTCAAAGTCAGTGATAAAGGAAACCGAAAATTGTTTATATATTACTCGAGTTTTTTTTTTTTCTTAATGGTTCAAAGAGTTTTCGGGGTGACTAACTGATATGCAAAAAAAAAAAAAAAAAAGAAAAAACAAGAAAAGGTAAACAATAGATGTAAAACTTTTAGATAGATCATTAGTACATGACGTAGAATTCATTTTTCAAAAAAAACAAAAAAACGTAGATGTTTAACTTGAAAATGTGTAATGCGTTTATAAACTGAAATTAACTGATTTGTTTTATTTAAATACCAGTAAGTTAATTGCTCATATTGTCTACCATTTCTGATGACTTAAGAAAAGAGGAAATATTTACTGTTCACTCTCTATTATATAGAGGGGGTTAGTTTGTTTCTCCAATTTATTTCTACTCCCGGATACACATGAGCTGCCTTAAATAAGTGTCAAGACATTTTTCGTATAGGGACTTTTATTGCTAGTACACACATTAAACTCTAGTCGTCTTCAAAATAATATTTTCCGGTTACAATGCGCTTGTTGTACCGTTTCAACATCTTCTGGAAGGCACTATAGAAGTCCACTTGTATGAGCGTGTCATTGACTTTAATCACAGCCCCTGTCATCTTTTCAATTGTCTTATAACGACAGTCTGTAGGGTTTTCCCTAAGTTTATGGAATAATCAAAAGTCAGAAAGAGCAATGTCTGGACTGTAAGGAAAGTGCGAAACTGTCTTGATGCTTATTTTGATCAAATAGTCTTATATTTTCTGAGCAGCCATTGGACAAACTTCGCGCGCATCTTTCGCATCTTTAGTAACTCGGGAATAATTCTGTGTACAGTTCCCGTGTGTACAGACTATGCAATTATTGTCTCTATAGACGCACAACGGTCCTTATCCATGAAATTCCTGAGGTCCTGACTTCCTTACTCTGACCACACCTCTCATCATTCGTCCGATATTTTGCTTTTCTTAAATCTCCTATAGTACTCTAAAACTTATGCTCTATTTATGCAAGATAGTCCAAAAGCAGTCTAAAGCACTCCATACGTTTCTGCGACATTTTCCCAAGTTTAAACCATAATTTTATCACATATTGTTTTTCTATAGTGTCGTCACGTCCAAATTTCATATTTGAAATTCACCAGTTGTGACAATCAGTCTTTAGTAGGGTGTATTCCAATTCTTTCTGTAGTTGTTCATTTGAACCTGAAATCATAAAAATTGGTCAGTCATTTTATAAGATTTATTGCAATAACATACTGAATTTTTAAGTGCCTACAACAATTTTAAATGCGTGTACTAAAAAGTCTGGAAACTTACCGAAGGCATTTCGTACAAGGTGATGTCTGAGTTTCTAATTGTTTTCCCGCTTCTGATAATTCTGAAAACACTTCGTTCGGTGGCTATACAAAGACATGTTATACACGCTAACTTTGATCCATGCGTTTATTTATAAACAACTAAACACACGTTAACCATTATTATAGCGTGGACGATATTTGAAAGTAATAACTATAATTTTTTATTTTGATTTTAAAGAAGATAACGCATGGCTAAGGTTTTTACAACAGCGTAATCACACGTACACGTGGTATATAGGCAGCAGATAATAAAACTAACAAGAGTTAGAAAAACAAAGCGTAGAAGGAGGTTGTGGTAATCGTAGAGGGGAGGTAACAAATGCATGAGTTTCATGGCCGGAAGTCGTCACGATTGAAATCTGGCGTGTAATTTTTAGGATACCGATCGTCGTCAACCAGATTGGCGGTCCCTGTTAAGAAATTCGTAAGTTTTCCGTTTGAAAGGTGACGCTTCCAATGTTGCAACGCAGCGTATAGATAAGGAAGAAGAGGTGTGAATTATTGATGGAAAGCGCATAAGGAAGTGACAGAAAGCAACCTGCTTATTCTGATGGTAGGTATAGGGATGACCAAATCAATGGAGTAGTTGGGGAGATGTGGTCGTTGATGCGTAGAAGAGGAATTATGGGGACGCAGATGCTAAGATATGCGCGTTTATGCCTATTAATATTATATGATGGAGTAGATATACCTATACTGATACAAACAGCTACACATATTCTCATTCTATATATATATATATATATATATATATATATATATAGAGAGAGAGAGAGAGAGAGAGAACTGCACAGAGCTAACATCGAACCGCAAAATAAACAGAAACAAGATCATTACAAGAACAGTTTTACCCCGTTCTTCTCAGGCTAAGAATGGCTTTCTAAATAGGTTCTATGTTATTAAGTAACTGCATGTTAACATGTTTACTTTTCTGTGTCGGTACCGTCTTATTTTACATTCAAATAATCAACTACTTTCAAGAGTTTATGAAAAAAATTCAAACCGCATTTTGTCAACAAACAGCTGCGAGTTGGCTTTGTTTAATACTTTTTTAGCAGTTTCACTATCTTCTAGCGATTACAAAGGAAACATTTGATAAAAATTATTTATAAAGATGTACTCATGTAATAAACGCCCTCTGTAAAGTGTGTTTTATATGTTTGCGAAAATGCACACATTACACAAGGTTTTACAGAAATTAAAAAAAAGCACAACACAATTAAACATTTAGAAATTTAAAAAGAATCGGAATCGGATATTTTATCGGGAATCTAAACCAGAGTTCATAATTGTATCGGAATCAGGAAACATTTGGAATCGCCTCATCACTAATATATATATATATATATATATATATATATATATATATATATATATATATATATATATATATTCAAATATATATATTCAAATATATATATATATATATATATATATATATATATATATAGTAATTTATAAAATATATATATGGCGATTAAGCTACACTGAATATTCGGCGTTTCATCCAATATGCGCGAATTCTGTGGTTGTTTCTCGTTTTTATATATGTTAAGGATTTTAGTTAGCCCATCGCCCCTTCCTATCAGCCAATGAGCATGCATTTTATCGAACAAAGGATCTGTTTTAGAACTAGGTTAGTGATTTAAGGCAGACGATTTTCCTCATTTCTGCTCTTTTTTATATATAAATATACATATGTATACACACATACATGCACACATACATACATACATATATATATAGATATATGTGTTGTCGTTTATGTATATTCATGTTTATTTAATTGATTTATTTGCTTGTTTTCTATTGTTTTTGTTAGTTTTAAAGCTATTTTGTATCGCTATCCTAGAGTAAGTTTTATTTTGTGAACACAATTGTTTACTATTTCTCGTCTACAGTGTAAAGATTTTGAGGTTCTTTAAAGTACAGGATAGCAAATTTTTCATGGAGGCATAATTTACATGGGTCATCTAAATGTTTGCATGTGGTAGCTTGTCTTATCATTTTCCATTCGATTACCGGCGAATGTCCGCTTTCTTTGAGTTTCCAGTATTTATTCGCTTGTGTTGTTTTTATACGGTGTTTTTTTTATTTTTGAATGCACTTTTGTGGTCATAGTATCGGGTTTTGAAATCTAAGGAAGTTATGTCTACGTAATATTTCTTGTTATTCGGGTTTTCTTTCGCAAATATTGTTGCTTGATAAACTACACTTTTTGTTAGGCATTTATTTTGAACAGGGCAAATGGTTCGGTGTCTACAGTTGCATTTATCTTGTTCGTTATTATTATTTTTTATTTATGGTATGGTTGTTCTTGTCCGGGGTTGGTTTGTTATTATTATTATTATTATTATTATTATTATTATTATTATTATTATTATTATTATTATTATTATTATTATTATTATTATTATCACTTCTGCTTGTGTTGGTTTTATAATAAAAAACACCGTATAAAAACAACACTAGCGAATAAATACTGGGAACTCAAAGAAAGCGGACATTCGCCGGTAATCGAATGGAAAATAATAAGACAAGCTACCACGTGCAGACATTTAGATGACTCATGTAAATTATGCCTCCATGAAACATTTGCTAGTCTGTACTTTAAAGAACCCCAAAATCTATTAAACTGTAGACGAGAAATAGCAAACAATTGTGTTCACAAAATAAAACTTACTCTAGGATAGCGATACAAAATAGACAATAAACGTTGGACTTGAAGACATCCAAGTTGTAGTCCGGTGGGAAGCCGTTACTCCATACCATAATGTTCATTGTTGAGGGTGTAATTTCCATTGTGCTGTTGCGTGGGATTTTCTGATCCCAAATCCTGCAATTTTGCTTAATTATGAACCCATTCAGATGAAAATGGGCCTCATCGGGCATAATGGGTTTTTTGAGAAAGTTTAGGTCCCCATTGGCCAAATCTTGGAATTGCATGGCGTATTCCAGACTTTTTCCGGGTCGTTTTGCTGAAGCTCTTGCAGCAATTGAATTTTATATGAGAATTTGCCCTCTCCAGGAAACATTCTGTGAAGAGATGATCGAGAGACCCCAATTTGACTTGATCTCCTTCTTACTGATGTGTATGGATCCTCGGCTACACTCTCTGCTAATGTCTGACGATTTTCATCACTTCTTGCCGTACGGGGTCTACCAGATTTAAGGAGGTCACATATAGGCCCTTGCTCATGAAATCGAGCCACCATAGCTCTTATTGCATTGAGATTAGTGGAATTTCTTGTGTTGAAGTTTCGTCAAAATTCTCTTTGAGTTTCTGATTTTGACTCATTCAACCGAAAATACAATTCTACGGTAAATATCGCTCATCGAAAATGTAACGACTCATGATGACCTTGAAAGGGTTGCTCTAGATTATCTGAAAACAAAAAGACAAATATGAAAAATTAAGAATGTTATTGAATTTTTTAATCATCAGCTTCTTTTGGGACACTCTGTAAAAATGTTGATTTCATTTGAATAAAATAAAATACACATCAAGTGCGATTGAAAGCCAAATCGCAACGAAATATTAGGAAAAAATGTTTTACTTGTTTGAAATTTATAATTTATAAATACACTTCGGAGGGAAACTCCATCCTCAGTATGTTGTTTTCTTTTTTTCTCTCTTTTTCTATCTTGCCATGTTGTAAAGGAAAAAAGGAAACAAAACAACAAACTGAGGATGAAGTTTGACTCCGAAATATATTTATAAATTATTAAATTACTACAAGTAAATATATATTTTTTAATTTCATGTATTACGTTGTGATTTGGCTTTCAAGCGCACTTTATGCGTATTTTATGTATATATGTATATTGTTATAGCCCTTTTAAGGTTTCAAGGAAAAATAGAACACCCGCATAAAGTAACAATAAGTATTGCAATAGGTGGGTTGTTCATTGTAGCCGACGAACGATCTAGGTTGGTTCACAAGATATCGACTATTTATTTATTTGTTTCCCCACCAAAGCAAAATGTGATACAAGGTCATTTTATATGTGGGAGAAAACCAGCTCCACCAAAAGGAGGCTTTCTGTCAGAGTGAAAAAATAAAATCGTCCCAGTATAGGAAGGTTTCCCCCTTCATTGACTACGAATAATTAAACTTGGGTGCAGAGACAGAGCATACACGATACCCCGGCCACCAAATCTGTTATGTTAATCTTTTTTTAAGTGTCCCCGGGTATCAACTGATATCTATTTACTTCCCCACAAAAACACAATGTGACACAAGGTCGTTTTTAATGTGGGAAAAAATCAGCTTCCCTTAAAAAGGGTGCACTCTGACAATTTGTAAAAATAAGATTTCCTTAGTATATAAGGGTTTCCTCCTCCATTGATTAAGAACAATATAATTTGAGTGTAGCATCTGAGACACCACATATCAGCCTGCAGTCCAGTATCCGAGCGTAACCGGATGTCGGCTGGTTATTTATTTTTTTTCCCACGAAACAAAATGTGACAAAATGGCGTTTTTAATGTGGGAGATAACCAGCTCCATCAAAAGGGGATTCTGCAAAATTAAAATTGTCCTAGTATAAAAGGGTTCCCCTCTATTGACTAAGGGCAATTAATTTGAGTGCAGCATCAGTACAGACATCACACTTCAGTGACCAGCCCAGTACAAGAGTTAAGGAGAGGTGCGCGCGAACTTTGTGCAGACAAGCAGGAAGAACACAATGTAAATCCCAGGAGAGGTGACCTAGGCTGCATTCAGGTAAGTAGGAAAAGAACGATGGGTCAATCCCATGAAAGGTGACCTAAGCTATATCCAGGCAAACAAAAATAAACAATGGAAATCCCGGGATTTGGAGCGACCTGTATCCATGACGTCAATCGGTCATGCGTCAGACCAAAACCCAGCAAAATTGCAATAAACAAGCTGGCGAGAAAATAGGTTAACTGGTCGAAGTGATACCAATAAAAAGAGGAGAGCGAAGCAAAGCAACAGTCAGAGATGGACAGATGCGAGATAGAAATTGACACAGTTTGCGACCCACCCCTGCCACTAACCCCCACCGCCATCACTTTGTTGAAGTGTATATAGTAAGATAAACAAAGTCATTACTATAAACAAAGTTCCTCGTATTCATTCATAAATGAAATAACTTTCCATTTTATATAGCTAGATTATCACTAGCATGACATATATGTAACACAAGTACCGGGTGTCGACTAGTTATTTATTTGTTTCCACGAAATAAAATGTGACACAAGGTTGGTTTAATGTGGTAGTTAGCAAGCTCCCCTCAAAAGGGGCTGTTAAGTGTTGAGACATTATTCTGAACAGAGTGAACTCTCTGTCCTGAGTGTGAAGTAATTTCTAGTAACAAAAATGGCGGCTAAGAATAAAATGCGGTTCGTGACATAGCCAACGGCGAACTGATTGAATCCAAAATTCGAAAATTCTTATAGTTACTTTGGAACGTTTTCATTGGTTGATTACCACAACTGGTGGTTATAAAAACGATTGGCGAAATCATTGGTGTCATACTCCCATTAAGAGTCAAAAACATTTTACCCTCCCTTTTTGATATAATGGAAAATCCTTTCGGATTCAATTTTGGTTTGACTTGAGAAAAAGAAAAAGAAATAAATAAATTAAAATATAAATGAATAAATAAAAATAAATAAGAAAATAGTTGCACACTATTTGAAGACACTTGTTTTGAATAGAAATTTGTATATTTTAGAAAATTTAGGTGTCATAAAAATGATAAAATCATTTTTATGTCCTTTTGATGGTGTTGTAAGTCCAATATTTCGATAAAAATAGCCTCATCAGGGTAGTTAGTCAGTTCGTAGTTGTTTTTTTCTTAATTTTGTTTTTACAGAGGAAGAAAGTCCTGGAGAAGAAATTTAAAAGGACGAGCTGTACATTTTTGACGTGTGCGTTTGCTTCAGTTTCGAGCAAGAATATGAAATAAGAAAATAGTTGCACACTATTTGAAGACTCTTGTTTTGAATAAAAATTTGAATATTTTGAAAACTTTAGGTGTTGACAAAATGATAAAATCATTTTTATGTCCTTTTGTTGGTGTTGTAAGTCCAATATTTCGCTAGCTTCATCGGGATAGTTAGTCAGTCCGTAGTTTTTTTCTTAATTTTGTTGTTATAGAGGAAGAATGTCTTGGAGAATAAATTTAAAAGCACGAGCTGTACATTTTCGACGTATGCGTTCTCTCCAGTTTCGAGCAAGAATATGAAATAAGAAAATACTTGCACAGATGTGCTGTAGCACCACAGTCTACAAGGAGATTTTTACCGTTTGTGGTATTGTCAAAGTTACACGTGAATAGAAATGTATATTCTTCCTCCAAGTTCTCAACCTTTTTTTTACGGAGTCGATTTTAGAGCGTTTATATCGACATTGGAAACTTTCGTGGTTGGGTCGTCGACAATTATAGCAGATAATTTTATTCTTTTTCTTCGGAAAATTACTTTTGGGTAACACGTTGCGGTGCGGTGCGTAATTTGGTGGTGTCTATTTTCGAGAAGCATTTTTTAATTACATAATATTGCTGGAGTTATTATTGTCCAGAGCATACGATTAGTCTCTTCGTAACTGCGCGATGCAACTTTAAATTCACTGAAATTTATGGATTTGTCTTTTTGCGTTATAACAGTTTTAAATGGTTTAAAATCGACCGGAATCCCTTGAGGGTCATTGATACCAACAAGCTATCGCTTATTATTTCACCTGAGAGGTTTAAGTCATTGGCGGTTGTTTCAGCCGTTATAACGTAGTCAGTAATAGTTTCATCCTCGTGACATAACAGAGAGGTTAGTTCTGTATATAGTGATATAATTTTCGGATTCCCTTTTGATAAATAATGTTCTCTTAATATGTTCAATGCTTTCCGTCCGTCATCCAAGGCGTCTTTTATAATCAGAGACAGACTTCTATCGTCTATTCATTGAATCAGTTCTTCAAAAACAGTCGTGTTCTTGTCGAGAAATTCGGGGTCGTTAGGATTCTCTGTTGGAGATTGTATCACTTTGTGTAGTTTTCAAATCCTTAGATACCCCAGAAATTTTATCTGCCACAATTCGAATTTAGATTCCGATCCGTCAAAGAAAAGACAAATGCTGGGTGTATAACCTTTTAAGTGTTGAGACATTATGTTGAACAGAGTGCAGTCTCGATACTGAGTGTGAAATAATTTCCAGTAACAAAAATGACGGCTAAGAATTAAATGCGGTTTGTGACATAGCCAACGACGAACTGATTGAATCCAAAATTCGACAATTTTTTATAGTAACTTTGGAACATTTTCGTTGGTTGATTACTACAGCTGGTGGTTATAAAAACGATTGTCGAAATCATTGGTGCCATACCCCCATAGGAGTCAAAAACATTTTACATAAAATTGTTTTAGTATAGACGGGTGCCCCCCCATTGACTAAGGACAATTAATTTAAGTGCAGCATCTGTTCAAACACCACACTTCCGTGACCAGCTTAGTACAAGTATCGGGTGTCGACTGGTTTTTCATTTGTTTCTCACGAAACAAAATGTGACACAAACTCGGTTTAACGTGGGAGATAACCAGCTCCCCTCAAAAGGGGCATTCTGCAAAAATGAAATTGCCTTAGTATAGAAGGGTCTCCCCCTAAGGACAATTAATTTGAGTGCAGCATCCAAGCAGACACCACACTTCAGTGACCAGCCCAGTACAAGTACAGGGTGTCGACTGGCACCTTATGGCTTAGTCTATCAGTAATTACTGAGATTGGAATAGTCTATGAGTAGGCAATATAGATTAGTTGCTCCACAACACCTTTTCCCAAACTATTGAGTGCTATTATTTTTCTCTACGTAATATGTTTGACTAACGTTGACTCTCGGTAAACAATGTTCCAATACTGGGAAAAATAGAGTTGCGTCTAGTACCTGTTGCAGTAAAGCTGAAGTTTTTGTATCCGGTGAAAAATCGCCTGTAGTCGCTTAAACATTTAGGACTGGGTCGGTTGACGAATATGTCATCACTGGGGATATGACAACAGCATAATATTTTCATTGTTTTAACTCTCGACTATATCCGACACAGTTACACATTATTAATCAATGGAGAACCACACCACTCTACATAAAAACATATAAGATATCAATGGATATATACATGAGAGTGAAAACAAGGAAAAATATGCTGTTGTCCAAGCTCTAGTCATCATTTTAGGACTAGCGATAGAGTAACCTTCCCGATTTTGGTTTCTTGGTTTGTGGTCAGATGCTGTTCTTGTTAGAGGATAACTACTTTTGTTCCGTCAACAACAGTATAAATTTGTTTGTGCATCCTGTTTGTCTTTTAGTAGCCAAGAACAAGAAAAGTTTTCGTTTTAATTTGTTTTTCAAGGCATGGGCGCCTGTTGTACATTTTATTTTCGTTTAGCAAAAAATATTGATTAACTGGTTCCATAATCTAAATTCATGAATCCAGTCCGACCCGAGTAGGTTAGAGGTATTACTTAATATATAAGCTTTTAATTTTTTTCTTATTTCCTAATAATGTGACGTTCGCTAACAATTCACGTTAGAAGTTAATTTGCATGTCGTTAACGGCCTTTGCTGTTTTACGTGTTCTCAGCATTGAGGGTTTATTCAATTTTTTCCAGGTATTTTAATTTGCTATCGAAAGGTTTGAACCCCAATCTAGTTGCATTTTTATTATTTTATCATGATTTTTATAGTCACATACTTTTAAGAGCCTTCTCCATCTCCGCCAACCACACTAGGGTTTTGCATTTTATTTTAATTTTTGCAATGAGTACCGCTGTGTCTGAATGTTTATATATTAAAAATGTTCCTTATAAATATGAACAGCTCTTAACCCAATGCAAATTACCACATCGATTACACGGAGACAGGATTTTCCTTTTGTTAAGTTCTTTCTTAGTTATGTGTCGATATGTGTGTCCGTGCTCCCTACATTGTGTTCTATTTTTTACGTGGTTTTTAATTTCTGCAATGAGTACCGCTGTGTCTGAATGTTTATATATTAAACATTTTCCTTGTAAATATGAACAGCACTTCAATTCTCTTTTTTAATTTTTTTCTTTTACATGGGGGTAACCATTTATCAAGGCCCGAAGGCCACTCAGGGATAAGGGTTATTGCGTGTACAGTAATCAATGAGATAGTAGTGTAGTAATCATTAGTATTGTGTCTTACTTAAGGGGGCGGTTTGTCAGGAGTTTGTTTATGTTGGACTTGAAGACGTCCAAGTTGTAGTCAGGTGGGAAACAGGCAAGCGGCAGAGAGTTCCACTGGCGTGCAGTTCTAAGAAAGAAGCCTTGTTCACGGAATCTACGTGTGGATTTAGGCACAGATAAAGAGTGGGGAAAATTATTGACAGTAGTTTTAGTCAGATGGGTATTTCTGGTGAAAAATTGGCGAGGGGGGGGCGAGGGATTGGAGCTCAGACGAGCACCTGACATAGAAATAACGATAAAACAAAGACAGGCTCGCAACGTCTCTTCTGTGGGAGAGAGGTTGCAGGGAAGAAAAAAGGGCATCCCCCATGAAACCACGAAGTCTACTTTGTACTCTGTTAAGGCAGGATAGGCTGTTTTTAGCAGCTCCTGCCCAGATGTGGCAGCAGTACTCCATCCTGCGACGTACTTGGCTTTTATACAGATAGAGAATTGCATTAGCAGTGAGATATCTTCTGGAGCGGTAGAAGGATCCCACCATTTTCCCAGCGTCCCTGGCAACAGATTTGATGTATGTGTTTCATTTCAGATCAGGAGTAAAGGTCAAACCCAGAGGCTTGTCAAAACATGGAGCCTCCCCAACACGAGAGCCATCCATTTCAATTGATGCCAGATGGAGATCAGAGCGTTGATGATGTAAAGATAGAAGCTTGGTTTTGGATGCATTAAAAGTGACAAGCCACCTCTTCCCTCATTGTACTACGCGCTCAAGATCATAGGAGAGAGAATTAGAGAGAACTTTGTCATTTACGGCCTTTGATGTGTTGCCATAGATGGTCGTGTCATTAACATAGATGTCAACGAATGATTTAAGTATATGTTTTGGGAGATCATTGATGTAGATCAGGAAGAGAGTTGGGCCCAAGATGGACGCCTGAGGGACTCCAGCATTAATACTGTGGGCCTCTGATTTCTGCCCATCAACCACTACTCTTATGAACCTATCTATATAAGAGCCAGGTGCGTCCAAGGATGGAATACTGTTGCCACATCTGGGCAGGAGCTGCTAGAAAGGACTTTTCCTGCCTTGATAGAGTTCAAAGTAGACTTCGTAGCCTCGTAGGAGATGTCCTTTTCTCTTCCCTGCAACCTCTATCTCACAGAAGAGATGCTGCGAGTTTGTCTCTGATGTATCGTTATTTTCATGGAAAGTGTTCGAGTGAGCTTCAGTCTATGGTCCCCCCTCGCCAAACTTTCACAGGAAACACTCGTCTAGTTTAAAACACTATCAATAATTCCCCCCACACTTTATCTGTGCCTAAACCTAAACGTAGATTCCATGAACAAAGCTTCTTTCTTAGAACTGCACGCCTGTGGAATTGTCTCCCGTTTTCCTGCTTTCCGGCTGACTACAATATGGTTGTGTTCAAGTCTAAAGTAAATAAGTTCTTGATGAGCCGTTCCATATAAGTTAACAGATTTACCGAATTTTCATTACTAATGATTACTATATTTTCCAATCTCTACTGTACACTCTGAAACCCTTATCCTTGGGTGGCTTCTTAGTCTTGATAATGTGATGATGCCTGTGTAAAAAAACAAAAACAAGAAAACAATGCAAATTACCTCATCGATTACACGGAGACAGGGTTTTCCTTTTGTTAAGTTCTTTCTTAGTTATGTGTCGATATGTGTGTTCATGTTCCTTACCTTGTGTTCTATTTTTTACGTGGTTTTAAATTGCCTGTCTGCTTTTTTATCTGTGCGACTCCAGCTTAGATATTCATCGAATCCTTTTTTAATAATTTCTATTTTGTCTAAGTTTTCTGTTAACTTTTGTAGGGCAAGGTTTTGTTCATTTTCTAATTTAGTTAGGACACGCCTCCTAATTTCCGCATCTCGACCAGAAGTCAGTTCTTAATCAAATATTAAATAATTAAAAATTTTTACACTGAGGTCTGCAAGTTTGAAATCGTCGCCATTTTTATGTACCATGGCTGCATACGTTGCGAAATCATCTTCGTCATTCTTTAGCAAATGCAGACATGACCAACGCTTATGGAATAAACTGATCTTCGGTCTAAATAATTCAGTAAGACGTTTCACCGTCTCAACGAAAAATAATTCCGACGTTTTACTTGATAAAATAAAATTCACAAACTTGTCATGCTCGGCTATCTCTAGTTTCCGAAATAGTAAACGAACCTTCTTTTGGTCCGACCATTGTTGTCAATCGTTAGAAAAAAAATCTTCATACCAACGAAACTAAGCTTCAAATGATAAACCTTCTTCAGGTCTGTAGCATTTCATATAGACTCTTGTAAGAATTCGGTACTATTATGGGTGGACACATTATTTTTTTGTGACTTAAGTAAGCAGCACTTTAATCTTTATTGCTGGATCTCTAGCCTCATTAGTTGTTCTTGTTGTCTTTCATCTGAGGACTTCTGGTGTTCAAATAATTGTTGTTGGCGTTGTTGTTCTTGTTAAATTGTCAGTTTTAATAATCGTTCCACTGTACTTTGTAAGGCGTCCATTTCTTTGTATGATGGGTAACACACAGAATTTTTTGGAAATTTTCTCTCATTTTCTCTCTTTTTCCCTCTCGATATATATATATATATATATATATATATATATATATATATATATATGTATATTGAGGGAATTAGACCAACAGTCTAAAGAGCAGAGTTTAGTTTAATGTATTAGTAAATACATAAATACTATTAAAATATAGCAGTGCTCGTTGTACTGTAGATATATAATAAGCCCAGTAAGTATAGATACCCTAGAGCTATTTTATTATTGAGTAAAATCATTCATAATTTTGAATTAAAAATCAATTTCCGAAGGATTTATTTTGTTTGTTTTCCTTAAAAATTATGAATCGTTTTACTCAATATTATATATATATATATATATATATATATATATATATATATATATGTGTGTGTGTGTGTGTGTGAGTATTGCAGGTCTAAAAATGGTTTCTGCAGGATGTAATCTCTTGTATATGAAACGTCAATCAAATATCAAGCAATCGTCCGACCATAAACGCACATAAACACGATTTAGGACACGTTCAAGCAAATACTATATGCTCACAGAAGTTTCTTTTAGAGAGAGAATAAAAAAATTAAAACAATGTTGGAAACCTGAGTGTGGCAATTAAAGAAGGAAATAACACCTTTCATCATAAAATGGAAGATAGAAGAGAGAAAGCTATAGTGCTCCCCACCCTTAAAACAATTCCCTCGAACAACGTGGAGAAATATTATATAAGGGACATTAACAATCCTTGTAAAATAGTTTAAATTAAAAGGTTCGAACAGTTTAAGGGATGTATACACAAAAAAACTCTTTATTAAATGGGAAATCAAATTAAAAAACACAACGATTACGTAAAAGAATTAAATTAAAATCAAAATACAATACTTACTATACAAACAGAAATAAAGGAATCTATAGCGGACATATAGAAAAAACATTTTAATAACTGAGGATAGTTTTAAAATTTCATTAAATTTGAGTTCATTTAATTTCGTTAGGATTTTATTTAATTTAAAAAGGATGAATATGTTTATATCAATCAGACTTATATTTGTAAGGCAAAATAATTATTCAATATTAAAAAGTAAATTTTAAAAAACATTTTAAAAGTAATAGTAAAATTAATTCAATATAAAATATTTTCTATCTCAAAATATCATTAGCATATATACAATATCAAATAAATTTATGGCTATAGAAATATACACCCTTTAACACATCTTAGTATTTACGTTTAGTTCTACAGGGAATTTAAAACAGTTATTTCGAAAAAAGAGTCATGATATATACATATATATGTATATATATATTATATATATATGTATATATATGTATATATATATATATATATATATATATATATTATTTTCGACTAGAATAAGAAGATCGTCGATATAGCATAGGTCAATAGTGAGTTAAATTGTGTTATTAAATATTTTGATTTTAATATAACTTATATAAAATTCGCTAAAAGCCGGTCCGAGAACCGAAACCTTAGACACTCCGTCAATTTGTTTTGCAGATGAATACTGACTTTTTTAGTATTTTTTATTTTCTTTAAGTAGAAGAGAAAGATGATCCATTGAATATATTACTGAGGATTAAACCAATGTCTTCTTTTAATTTTATTTGACAAATATATTAATGAATAAGCTTTCTTTGTCGAGAGAAACAATGGTTTTTAATGTCTGGTTGTTTTATTATTAGGAATTGTAATAATTCTTGTGTTGATTTTTGAGTTCGACATTAATATTTTCAAGTTTGAAGAGAGTTGCATAAAAAAGATAAGAGGTTATGAATAAAAGAGTTAGGATTAGAATAGTACCTTTAATAGTACAAATAATATAGTTTCTTATACTTTGTTTATTTACGAGGAGTCTTCAATAAATTCCCAGACTTTTTGTACAAGCATTTAGAATTGTCGTGGACCCTGAAAAAGTGAGTAAATTATTACTACACATCGTATGAGACGACTGACCAATTTCTATGACTTCAGATTCAAATGAACAGTTATAGCAAGAATTGGAATACACCTTACTAAATCCTGATTGTCACAGCTGTTTAATTTCAAAAATGCAATCTGGACGTGAGGACAATTTAGAATAGCGATATGCAATTAAATTCTGGTAAAAATAACAGAGAAACGTATGGAATGCTTCAGACTGCTTTTGGACCATGTTTCATGTATCAAGCATCAGATATTAGGTGGCATAAAAGATTCAAGAAAGGCAGGGAGTCTGTGGGGGATGATGGGAAGCGTGGAAGGCCTACGGCTATTAGAACATAAAGGTTGATTGGCCAAATAAAAAATAAATATGGATAATAACCGTCGTGCGTCTTTAGAGGCAATAAATGCCCAGTTTGAAGTCAGTATGGGAGCTGTACATAATTATTCGCGGAAAACTGAAGATGTGGATTTTTGTTTTACGGCGTATCAACCCTTTTCAGGTCATTTAATGCCGAATCCATTTTGGAGAACAATTTTTTAATAGAATATATTTGTTTTTTGTTTTTTCAAGTTGGTTTCTATTTAACCCATAGTTGGGACCCTAACCGGTATTACCACTCAGGGTCAGAGTGGACCTGAGAGCAATGGCAATTAAAGGGTGACTCCACACTCCCCAAAGCCCGCAAACTGGGGCCTCACCATCGGATATAGTTTAAGGTCATATCCAGGACCACGAAGATGTGGAAGATTTGCGCGAATGCGCCAGTCAACAAGTCCATCCTTGTATCAGACTATTTGACCAAGATGAGAATCAAGACAGTTCCTCACCCTCCCTATTATCCAGGCCTTGCTCTCTGTGACTTTTAGTTAACTTCTAAGCTCAAGGAAATCTTCGTAGACTGTCATTATGAAACAATTGAAAAGAAGTAAAAGGCTGAGACGAGGACTATTGACATACTCGTACATAAGGACTTTCATGGAGCTTTCCAGAAATTGTTGGGATGGTCTAACAAGTGCATTACAGCCGGAGAAGATAACTTTGAAGAGGACTCGAATTTCATGTGTGTACTATCCATAAAATGTCCATACGAAAATGTCTTGTAAGTTATTGAAAGTGCCTCATATAATCGTCTAGAAACCAAAAAATAGTATAAAAAGAAATTAAAATTTCAAAAATGTGTGAATAATGAAATCAACCTTTTCATTGCATTTATGTTTTTGTTCAGGAAAGATTCGGACATGGATATGGTTTAGAAAAAAGACATTTGCATTTAAAAGAAAACAGAATACATAGAGAAGCATAGTTGGAGTACTTAAAACCAATATAGTGTGCTTCGAAATATACCACTCTCCCACCGCGAGAGACGGTGACACAAGGTCGGAATGTGGGATGAATGAACCAGCGACCTTAGGAAGAAAAATTCTCCCCTCGCATGAATAAGTTTGAGTAGCCCTGTCGGCATTTTCTGGTGAGGACACCTCAGATAACAAGCGATACATTTGCTATCACTGAAAGTCGGGATGCAAAGTTTTGAAAGGAGGACCTTCTAAGCCTACCCTGAATATTTGTCTCAGTTAGATTGCTAACCAAAATTTACCAGTTTCTGTCGGACTTATTGTCACGGTCGGAACATTGATTGACGTGCTGCTGCGCAATAAACACACACATACACGCACGCGGAAGTTCCGTGCCCCACAACAGCTTTCTTCAAGTGTTATTATTACAATTAACTTACTACAACAAAGAATGACCTACCAAAAGCTTAATGTAACTTTTACATTATTAGAATTATTAGGTAAATTAAGCCCGGCTTGTATTTGGTTCACACTATTTGCTATCTATGTAAATAAAAAATGTGTTTTGATGAATTTGTAATAAATGTTTCCTGCATTTGCGGACATTATGGCATAATTAAATTACAATGTAGTCACTAAAGAAGCCAAAGATTTGTCATACGGTAATTTATGTTTTACACAAGCGAGAAATTATTTTCTTGGTCGCATTTTCTTTTGGCGATTAGACGCTGTTTCAGGACCTTCTCGTTTCAAAGTTGTAACGTAAACAAATCAATGCTTTATAATCAGTGAAATAAAGTTCGTTAACACAACTAAGATATATTGCCAGCCCATAAGTTTGATTTTTACATTGGAAATTAATAATCACTTCTTGTTGAGAGCTTTAAATTGTTTTATTCTGTTTTCACCCATAATGTGGGTATCAAAATTAGAGAAGTAAATAAGCCAGACACAATTACAGTGAAACTAAATAAAATTCTAGCAATAAAATTTAGAATCCCTTGCCTTTCCAATTACCACTGTCTTACTATTGGCGTCTGACCTCAAGTCTTTTGATGTGGATATGACGGGAAAGAGAAGATTATGACAGGGGAAAGGAGACATAAGTTATCGGCAAAAAGGCGAAGAGGAAGAGAACTGATATGGCGTTTTAATCTAGGTTTGGCTGATGATATGAACAAAAGAATCGAGTATATTTTTTAGCTATCTTTAGGAGTGAACGGGTTTTACGATAGTGGGGAGTAGTTTCAGACGATCAACATCAGTTAGGAATAGATAGCAATGTCCAGTTTGGGTTAGTTGAAGTCCCCTGAGAAAAATCGAAGGACTGTAGTCGAAGATGGGTACGTCTAGATCGGACCGAGAAGAAATTCGATGGGGACTGACACGACCAGGCAGGCTATCAATTGGCAACGTTGGGATAGCCATTTCTACTTTACGCGACGGTATCACACACACATACACACAAACACGCACACACACACAAACACGCACACACACAAACACGCACACACACACAAACACACACACAAACGCACACACACAAACACAAACACACACACACAAACACGCACACACAGAGAACTTAACTGAATTACATCACGTACTCGCCTTCTGTTGTTTTAACTTGCCGTGATCAGGAAGGCTAACTGGGTTACACCACCATGTATTTTAAAAATATTCTTTGTTGTTGTTTTTTTTTAATTGTTTTTGGTTTCATAAAATATTTCTCATCTTCTATTTCTGTCCTTATTTTTGTGTATTTCTTTTTTTTTTTTCTCAATTTTTCTTTTTGTACAGGCTTCTATTTTTGTTAACTTCGATGTCAAAAATGGGTGACACAGTGCATTTCTATAATGCGGGAAGAAACCATATCCTCCGGAGGGGCAATTTGTAAGGATATAAAATAGCCGTGATAGGCCATTGTGACATTCGCGAGGATCGGAAACAAAAAAAAACACATTCTTTCCCAAAGCGAATGCATTGCCTGAATGGACGGTCTCTCAGAAGAGATGCCAACTGTACCTCTATTCGAAAAAGAAGTGCATACCTAAAGCTTAAGAAAATTCTTTGGTGACGAGAATGATTAGCAAAAATCAAACCCGGCTGGTATTTGTTTCACTCTGTTTGCTATCTTATAACACTCAGTTGCAGGAAAAGGACATGTATGTGCAACGTCTAAAACACCTCCGTCTTTATCTGGCTTGAATGACACCCGAGCGGACACATGTGCGAACATGCACATATTTACACCCCCTCTCTCTCTCTCTTTCCTAGTCTATAAATCAGCTGACTCATTCTCTCTCTCTCTTCCTCCCTTTGTGTATTTCTCGTGTTGCTATCTATCTATCACCTTGCTTTTATTTTTCTATTTTTCTCTCCTTTTCTTCACCCTCTTCTTCTGCATTGCATTTCTATTCCATTGTTTCTCTCTTTATTTTCTATACTTTTTACTCGGCGTCTATTTCTCCTCGTCTTCTCAGTCTCTGTCTCTCTTCATTTCATATCTTTTACACCCAGTGTATGCCTCGTTCCTTTTGTATCAATTCACCTTTAATTTAGTCTTTCTTATTCTCTTTCAATTTATTCCTTACTTTATCTGTTTATCTGTTTCTCTCTTCTTCTTACTCTGTAATATATACAATTTCGCCCTCTAGCTCTCTCGCCCCCCTCACACTGCATCCCATTACACTCATTTTAATATTCGTTCAAATATTATTGGACTTATGTTTTCTTTAATATTTATGGTGTAACCTTGAATGTAATAGAGATTTATGCCTTGTCTTTCTCTTTCTCTCTTTATCGCTATCTCTTTATTATACCCTTTATTTTTTGCTTTGCTTTTGTCGTAAATTCTCGATCTAATGCTATTTTTTTTTCCTTGGTTAGCGAAGTCCGAATCAAGTTCGTTTAAGAGAAACACTTTCATTTAGGATGGTTGCAACCTTTACGTAATCCCACCCGTAAGTATCAGTTTTTTTTTCTGGAAAATATTCTGACTCGAAACATATCTGAACAAACAAAAAGAAAACAATGCCAACAATAGAATCTTCGGATTCATAACAAATCTTCTCTCCCCAAATGTTTTCTCTCTATACTCTCTATTCTCTCTCTCTTCTCTCTCTCTCTCCTCTCTCTCTTTTTATGTCTAGCCGTACTGATGAGTTGTGATACACGAAACAGTACTGTATGTGGATGACTATTAATTCCCCCTCTTTGGCTTGAGCACTTTGTAAATATATTTACAGACGACCCGTATTTAAGCAATTAATCGAATCCCGTTATTAATTTGTTTGTAAAGAAACTGATGGTTAGAGCACTGTTGCGACGGGCGAGTGTGGATTTAATACACACTAGAGGAGAAATATTTCCGGCACTGATTCATGGTCCGATGGTAGAGGGACGGTTGTAGGTTTGATCCATGGCTAGGGAAAGGTGTATGGCTACCCGCACTGCTGAGTTGTGATACAACGAAACAGTACTGTATGTAGATTACTATATATATATATATATATATATATATATATATATATATATATATATATATATATAAAGTGCGTCTAGAGATCATATGCTAATAACAAATTATAAAGTATTTGAAAATCATTGTATTTATTTGTCATGTCTTGAATGCTATGAATTGTTTGGGATATTGTACACATAAATTTGTACTCATCTAAAAAGCAATTGTTAGCTTTGAAAATAATTATTACAATTAACAAAACAGATTACTCCGGCTGTCAATAGTTTAATCGCAACTATCGTTTTTTTTAACGTTTATTAGATTTGTCCGTAGAAATAAAAATGTTTCAATATTTTATATCAATTTATAGAGATGCTTTAGAGATAATATTATAACATACGTATGATTTTACAAAAAAATAAAACACAAAAAAAAACAATGAAACATATTAAATCATTTCATCATTTATTGCACAGATGCATCTTTCTTTTCAAGGATTATCTCCAGCTAGTTATCAACATCTGATGTTAAATTTTCAATTGTAGAAGCTAATTTATAATTTGAAGCGACCTTAACTGTTTCTCAAAGGTCATGTTCGTTGTTAAATTGCATCTCATTGCGATAAACTTCTCTCTTGCGAATTCTCTACATGTTCTCAATGGGGTTTAAGTCCCAACTATTAGCGGGCCAGTCCATGTAGGTCTCTCCAAAAAACCCTTTTCCTTCATCCATGATTTTGTAAACTTTAATACGTGACATGATGCGTTCTCTTGCATAAACGTCATAGATCTTCTCCTAGCAATGGGTTGTATATCCAGCCATTCAATGAAATGTTGATATAAAAACTCAGTAAGTGTTGGAGTTAATTTTTATGCGATCTTTAACTTTAAATTTTAACGCCATCTTCAACTTTAAATGGATCCACTAGCTCATTGCAAATGACCCTAGCCGAAATCATAATGGATCCACCATCTTGTTGACGTTTAACAAAATGTATCGAGGCACGTTGGTTACCTCGAACCCATTGATTCGGCTCATCAAATGTGACTCGTCAGTGAACAAAACTTTATCAAAATATGTTTTCATGTATTTCTTTGTCCATAACCACTTATCAAGGCACAGATACCACTCGAGGATAAGGGTTAAGCATGTACAGTAGTCGTTAGTAATGGAAATTCGGTAAATTTGTTAACTTAAGTGGAACGGCTCATCAAGAACTTGTTTGCATTGGAATTGAAGACAACCAGATTGTAGTTAGCTGGAAAGCAGGAGAACGGAAGACAATTCCACTGGCGTGCAGTTCTAAGAAAAAAGCTTTGTTCATGGAATCTACATTTCGGTTTAGACACAGATAAAGAGTGGGGAGAATTATAGATACTGTTGTTTTTATGTTTCTTCCTTAGTGCTTTACATCTTGTTTCTCCTGACAAGTTAGGAACTCCAGCTGCCTCAAATATAAAAGCACTTGATGCATTTAGGTTCTTTACTGCTTCTCTTTCCTGAATTCAATTCTTTTTTCTTTCTTGATTTCATTCCCCATTGACACATTTTCCTGCTCGTTCGATGATCCCGATTTAAACATTTCGAAAGTTGTACAGACGACTTTTCTTTGTCAAATTCTTGAATCACAAGTTTCTCCATCCAATGTTAGCTATTCTTGCGAGCCATTTTGCTAAATTCTACCATTTGCAAATAATCTATTGGCACTGCAAAATACAATGAATATTCAAAACTGTAAAAAAACTAATCCGAAATAGAGAATCGAGATTTTAGTGTTTTAAATTTATTTGCCTGCATATGTGCTACAATATTTATCATGAAATATAAAAAAATCATCAATATTTAAAGAAATACTAGAAACTCTCTGTATTGCATATAATATGTAGATGCATTATATATATATATATATATATGTGTGTGTGTGTGTATATATATATATATATATATATATATATATATACTTCCATGACAGAAACGAATAGACACTCGAGTAACAGTTTATTTCAATAAACATATAATTTATAGACCAAAATCAAAAATAAATGGTCACAAATTTTATAACTAATACGTAGTTGACATTCCCTTTGCTGTGTTTAATGCTAGGACTCTTCTAGGCATGGCATTGATCAGTTGACGAAGATAATCTTGGTAATTTCTTGTTGTGTCTGACGCAATAATGCTAAAAGTTCAGGCTTAGAAGGTGGCTTCTTTTTCTTTTTGCGATGGTTCTGTTTTAATAACCACAAAGGTTTTCAATTGGGTTCATATTCCGGGACTGACTTGGCAATGGAAGTTTAGTAATCCTATTTGGCCCTAGCAATGTGACAAAGTGTCCCCATCTATATATTTATATATATAAACATATTTAAATATATATATATATATAATTATTGAATATAATGATTATATTATATATTATTTGAGGTTGCATTTTTTCATAGGTAGGGTAACCAGTGAAATAGATCGAGGTTTATACAAGAGTGCTCAGTGGAGAAAGTTACATTTTAAATTTGTCTTTAATTAAGCAGTAGTTTGTTGCTACACAGTCATGAGCATGCTTCGCTCTACTAGTATTTACTTAGTAGAGACCTCTTCAGGCAACACCTTTTTCGAAAATAAGGGTTGTTGCCTGAAGAGGTCTCTAGTTAGTAAATAAAGTAGACTGAAACATGCTCATGACTGTGTAGCAACAAACTACTGCTTATGTAAAGACAAATTAATATATATATATATATATATATATATTTGATTTTTGGCTGGTGAGTCCACACTGAAAATTCAGGATTGACATAATAATGAACGCTTGTTTTGCGTTATCAAACATTTGCTGCAAATAATTGGAAATGTAAACGTGCTGGAAGAAATAAAGGGTAAGATAAATGAATTTTGGAATATAGCTGCTTTGTCATCTATTTATATATTTCTATATATGAATATATTTCTGTCTCTCGTTCTCTCTCTCTTCTCTCTCTCTCTCTATCTATATATCTATCTATCTATAAATATATTCTATCCCGCTGATGATATGAGCCATTACTGGAAATCGATGGATTAAGAAAATAAATATAATTCTTATTTATTTATTCCTTGTTTCAAACAATGGATTCTTAATTTGGATATATTTTTTACTATATATATTTCTTAATCCAAAGAATTTTGATTTAATTCTTATCTTTATAATTTGCTCTATTTATAATATATTGAGCTTTATATTTTTGGGTGGGATCGCCCTGAAAATATTAGCGCACTATAATATTTAATAAGGCAATGATTCATTTGATTATTTAATCTGTGGTTTAACTCATTTATATATATATATATATATATATATATATATATATACTATCTTTTAGCCTTTTGGCAAATATCAAAGTTTAGTATCTGTTCTCCAGATGTTGCACTTCTATTTCTTGTTCTCTTTCGGTGGAAGAGCAGTCCTTCACGACCGAGACAATTTTTTTTATTATTGTTGTACCTTTTCTCCACGTTAAAAAACGACTCTGGTGTCTAACTCTGTCCCGTGGGGAAGTATTGTAAATAGCTACTATCTATCTTTCTAGTTTTTCCTCTATTTCTCTCCCCCCCCCGTATATTTTTCGCTTTCGCCTTACCATGTTTTCTCTCATGTTAGATCTCGCTTTATTTATATCTATTTTTTACGTCTCGTTCATCGCTCTCTCTCTATTTATATTTCTCTGGTTTTGTACTATTTTTCTCTTATTATCTTACTTTTTCGTTTCTCTCCTTATATGTCCCTCTTATTCCACTTTTAAAGCCTTTTCTCTGTATCCTATATACCCTTGTTCTTCTCCTCTTTTCTCTATCTATCTATCTATCTATCTATCTATATATATATATATATATATATATATATATATATATATATATATATATGCTTTTCGCTTGTTTCTATTTCTCCCCCTAGTTTCCGTTTCATCTCTTTTTAGTCATACTGCACCCTTCCACCGCATACATATCGCCAAGCTTATTCCTTACTCTCCAATATCTCCGGCAACATAAACCCTTTTCTAGAACTGTTTTTATCTACTGCAGCGTTCATTTAAAAGCCCAACCTCTTCATCATCATTTCGGACACTCACCTCCGCCACCTGATAATGTACATAATCATATCAGCTGTTCGTCAAATCCAATAACATATGAGGGTTATGCGAAATGTATCCAGGTGTCGCCATGATGGCGTCTCGATCGTGTCAAGATAGAATGCGGGTCACCTCTACGCGATTCCCAACCTGTCCCACTCGCCAACTGGCTATCATGTACCGCTTATTGCCATCAACTACTGAGCTGATACACCTACCGAAGTTTTTCTTCTTTTACTCACGGTGTTTCTTGTGATGTTTAGATCCTGCATGCTCATTACTTGTTTCGACGCAATACTAGCAGGGAAAACCGATGTTGTCCAGGATTGAATGAGTATCAACAAATGTTTAATCCTCCCATACGTTTATTGTCATCGAAAACGATGGAATCGTCCATTTTTTAGTAAGATCACTCGATTGTCTGCTCTATTTAGGGACCCCACACGCAGTATCCCGGGAATAAGTCTCACATACCTTGTCGCAATAGCTGAGCCCACTATACATTGTTAGTTTCATAAAATTATCTGTAAATAATGACTTCAGTAAAAGTTTAAAATGCAAAAGTCAAGTATCATGGTTCAGTTGGGTTCTAAGCGGAAGCATTCATTTTGAACGCGCCTCTGTCTTATTGAAGAAGTAACTGGTTATTCTATGAAATTATTGTGCATCACCAGTTGAATTAAAGTTAAACGCACAGAACTCAAGTATCATGGTTCAATTCTGCTCCAAAACGAAACATTCATCTCGAACGCACCCCTATCTTATAAAATAATCTACAGTTTATTTTAAAAAGTGGATATTTCTGTTTGTACTGTGATAAATCTTCTCAAATGCACTTGTGATGTTAGATTGTATAAACGTTACCTTTGGTAAAAATCGGACTTTCTTCTTTAAGCGGACTTTTCGATTATCGATTTCCGATACTTATCGGAAGAATTCAAATATAAAGCTTACATAATAACACTCGCGGACACATCAAATACCTTCACGCGAATTAAAAAAAAATCGCCCCAGCTGTTTCCGATACCATAGAGAACGAACTCATACACAAAATAGTAATAATAATAATAATAATAATAATAATAATAATAATAATAATAATAATAGATAGATAGATAGATAGATATTCACAAACATTTTATTGGGAATATGTATAGTGGATGAAAATACGACAAAAATGAAATGGAAAGAAAAGTATAAAAAGCGCAGTCGAAAAAGAACATACAGCAATCAAGATTGACCTAATATTTGGTTCGCGTTTATTTTCCATTATGAGTTTCAACTATTTTAGCCTATCAAATATTTCACTTGTATCCACATTGCCCAGCACTGAACACTGCATAGCAAAACTAGCTAACGTATTCGACTCTTTCAACCGCAGAATCTAGATCTAATAGATAAGAAGCGCCACGAAATAAAATTTAAAAAAAAAAAAAAAATAAACAAACTGTTATGAAATCACGTTATGGTTAACATGGTCTAAAAAAATAATTTTCATTTATTCAAGCTTGTAACTGCTGCTGCTGCTACTACTACTACTACTACTACTACTACTACTACTACTACTAATAATAATAATAATATTAATAATAATAATAATAATAATAATAATAATAATATACAGAATAAACTAAGGATATACAACGAACGATGATGATGAAAACAGTTGGAATCTTAAGGAAACCTTCGAATGCGGAAACCACACATAAATTACAAACAAGCAGCATGAACAATGACAACATCAATTTAAACGAACTGAAACTGCAAGAAATATAATAACCGTCGCCATCTCCAAAAAGGAAAAGCATCAACTTCGGCAGATACCACATAAAATAAGCGTGAAGGGTCAAAGGTTGAAGGTTCGAGGAAGGCAAGCACTAGCAAGACCTCCACTGGGTGTGTGCGAAGAGTACTGGGAACTTCAGGAGGCTTCATGTCGCCTTAATTCCAGTGTTGTCTGATGATTGCTGCCAGGTAGAAATCAATGGTAAAATGGTCTTGTGATAATATAGATTCATTTGTAAAGATTATCTAAAGACATGAAGGATACTCGTTGGCAGCCAGACTTCAAGGACTACCACCGGTTAATATCAGTGTATCAGTGAGTAATCTATTAGGATAACCCTAATAATAATTTGGAGCACCGCAACTAATGGAGGAGAGAATAACTAACGATCATACCCAACGTATTACACTTTATTATTTAGGATAGTGTTTAACATTACATTTAAATTTTAGCAGGTTATTACCGTCAGCGAAGCAGGAAACATGGGGATATTAAAAAGTCTAGCAATCCGAGGAAAGTAACAATAAGTTTAGAAGGCTATTCGGTTTCTAGGGACGTGAGCAGTGAAGGGGTAGGATTTTGCTACATCGAGTTATTCGAGATTATGTACGTCGAGGTGGCACAAGTGCTATAATTTCATCATATTACATACCATTAACTACTTGTAAAGCAGGCACAGAGATGTGACTTTGCGGCGTTGGGACAGAGATTGAACTTTGTTCGACCTATTAGATTTGAGACGCTTTTTTTAACAGTGTCTGAGATTGAGAAACTTGTGATAGATGCCCCAGACCATCTGTGGCAACAATACCGCATATATTTGCGAATTGTGGTTTTGTAAAAATATAATATGATCTATAGTATGTGTAATTTTACTGTAATTCTTACACTATCTCAAATAATAGCCTCTTATTTTCTAAGCAGTATTGTGCCTTATTTGGAGTAAACAAGAATAAAAATAAACATTAAAGAAGCTTAAAAAGTAGGAAAATACTTGTAAAGCTTGACAGAAAGCTAAAAGAAATTTGGAGCATCAAAGCGGGAAAGAAGTTGGATGAAGACATGATTATTGAAGACCGCGGTGTCCACCTGATAAGATGACAACAAGAATATGCAGTATAGAACACAAATGAGCTGACTATCTGTACCAAACATTAAATGTAGACTGCGTGCACAAAGATACGAAACAGTGAATTACATTATATGTGGTTGCAAATAATTACTCACACCAGAGAGCATCATATATCTTTACAAATTTACTCAATTCGCCCATACCTGGATTGGAGCATCACTCAATCTCAGAAAAAGTTTTAAAAAGCGTCTCAAAGTTGAACACTACAGGATGGAGTATAACAAGAAAATAAAAAAAAGTAAAAAGACCAACTGGGAATAAATCAGTTACGTGAACGATTTGGAAAACTGGCCACAGAAAGAGGGCAGAACAACATAAAAAATATGTTTTTGAAAACAAAAACAAAAAAAAAACAAGATTGCTCTTTAACCCCACATAAAACACAGTGATCAATACGAACAACGCCAAGATAGACAGAACCAATAATAACATTAAATGTACACTGTGTTGACAAAGATACGAAACGGTAAATCATATTATGTGTGAATGCAGGAAATTTGAACAAAGGGAATTTATAAATAAACTAGCAGTTCTGCCTGGATTTGTTCGGGCCCTATATTATGTTTATAACTTCATGTGCATATGTATATATTAAAAAGTGTGTATATGTACGGTCATGTCTTTCTATATAATAGTCTTCCTTAACTACCATAGAGAAAAGTTGGTAACAACCGCAGACGTTATATTTTTTAAAACTTTGACCCCAATTTTCACCCCTTAACATTTATTGTTTTGGGCTCAAATCAAATGAAAATGTTTGACTCATGTCCAAGTAACCTACATCTAAAATTTCAAAGCTTTAGAGCCAAAATTAGCGGAGGAGTGTGGTAGAGTCTGCAAAGGTCACTTTTCAAACTTTGACCTCTTGATAGCCAAATATTCGCCCAAAAACTGATTAAAAAGCTTTCCGCGTGGCTGAATACGCTTTATGTAAAATTTCAAATGTTTGGACCAAAAATTATCTGAATAGTTTGCTAGAGACCGGAAAAGTAAAATCTTTTAAACTTTGACCCCTTGGAAGCCAAATTTTCGGCAAAAAAAAAACGCTTGCCTTATGTCTGAATACCCTTTATGTAAAATTTCAAATGGTGAGACCAAAAATTGGCTGAGTAATTTGGTAGATACCGCAGAGGTACATTTTTTTAAAAACTTTGATCCCAATTATGATCCGTTAACATTTATTGTTTTGGGCTCAAATCAAATTATGAAGTTAGATCCATGTCCAAGTAACCTATATCTAAGATTTCAAGTGTTTAGACCCCAAATTGGCGGAGGAGTTTGGTAGAGTTTTCAAAGTTCAAATCGTTGATGAATTTCTGGTCGACAACCGATTTAAAAGATTTTCCCAAATCTCAATACTCCTTATGTCAAATCTCAAGTCTGTAGATAAAAAAAAATGACAGAGTTATTTGGTAGGGAAATGTGCACAGATAAACAGACAGACAGACACACACACATTTTCACTTTTATATATATATATAGATTAGTAATTATTTTGGCCTTGTGCAAACTCCTGTAGTTTGAACATCTTAATTTATTATTGGAAATTTAATGCATAAAATCCTCTAAAACATGAAAATGCGTACGGACAAATTGATACAGGAGAAAAAGAATGGGAGAATCATAGTAATAAAAAGAATAAGAAAAACTGCGAAACAGTAGCGTTCGTGGTTCAACGAGACAGTAAAATTACTCACAATAAGGTTTATGCTATATTTTTACAACGCCACAATGTAGTATAATTGTTACATCTGGGCTGGAACATCTACCACTTGTTTCTCAAACTTAGACACGGTTCACAAAAGCATCTCAAATCTAAAATATCCCGCAGTGTCGGACAAGCATAAAACGCTGCAAAGTCGCATCCCTGTGTCTGTTTTACAAGTACTTTAATGGAATATGCTCTGCTGAACTCATAGCTTTTGTGCCTCTTCGAGATACATTGTTTTCCCTTCACGGTTCGCGTCTCTAGAAACCGAATAGCCGTCTACTGGAACAGTTAATTCCCTCGGCTTGCTAGATTTTGTAACCCCTCACTGTTCTCTGCTTCTCTGAGTCGTACTAACCTACTAATGTTTAAATGTAATGTGAACAGATATCATATCTCGCTGGTCAACTACCCAAATTCTTCGGTTATACAACGAAAGCTGCTGTAATACAAACAATTGTCAGATTAATAGGAAGATTTCTGAAAATATCTAGAAAAAAGACTAGGAGAAATTAGAATCAGTGGGATGATCAGACCCATGAAATGTACAGCACTGATAAAGAAAGCTGACAAGTGTGCAAAAGCCATTCAGCATTCATAGAGAAGAATCCTGAAGTGACTAGGAAGATGGAAACTCAAAGTGGATGGAGTGTACTGTTATCCTGATAAAGTTTATTTTCATTCAAACTTCCGAAAAAAAACAACAAAAAAAACCAACGAACCTGAGAAGCAATTACTCAAAGATAAACAGCCGTTTCGAGAATGTGAAGGGATTTGCAACAGGCACCACTATGTTTTTTTTACAGTGAGCAATCATCGGTTATAATTTGGACTATGACAATAGAGTATTCTTATCATTGTTTTGACTCTCAAGTATATATCCGACACAGTTAGACACAGTTAATCAACCTAGGATCACATCATTCTATCTAAAAACACATATTAA
This sequence comes from Euprymna scolopes, assembly GCF_053919585.1. Classification (NCBI taxonomy): domain Eukaryota; kingdom Metazoa; phylum Mollusca; class Cephalopoda; order Sepiida; family Sepiolidae; genus Euprymna; species Euprymna scolopes. The sequence goes on from NC_136484.1 coordinate 112,690,775, forward strand.
CTTGAGAGTTAAAATAATGAAAAGAAGATTCTCTAGAGATAGACCTAGTTATGACTTGTAGGAAAATTCATAGTGAGTAAATGATGATGATGATGATGATAATAATAATAATAATAATAATAATAATAATAATAATAATAATACGAAGAAGAAGAAGAAGAAGAAGAAGAAGAAGAAGAAGACGTTTAATACTTGGTTGTTGCTGTTTTATTTTCAGATTATTAAATGAAAAATTCAGTCATTTTAGCAAGGATATATATGCTTCAAGTTATTTATATCTTCAAATATTTACGCACGGTGTGTTTTTTTTTACGGCACACAAACCCTTTTCCTGTTGTGTAATGCTGAATCCAGTCATTTTGCAAAAAACGTTTATGTTTCGATGTCTTCATAACTTTTAATATTTATTTGATCTAGTTGTTTTATACAGGGAAAATCCGTTTTTATTTAAAATTTTTCCGACTTTGCAGAACATTATTATTCAGTTTTACAAAAAAAAAAAAAAAAAAAAACATTAACACTAATGCCTGTTTCATTTTTTTCTCAAGAATCTGGTATCCAATAAGAAGGAAAAAAAAGAAAAAAGTGAAAGAAAAGGGTAAAAAGAAGTATAGCTATGGAGAATGAAAGCGAGAGCTATATTAATCCCCAATGTATTCACTTAAAACTATCTATAGACGACCAGTGCAGCAATTACTGCCTTGAGCCTCACATTTACAACAAATCCATCATGGCGTCCAAAACAGAACAAAAAGGTTCCAACAATTATAAACTGGTCGGAGCAGATAATATATAATTTGTCGGAATTTTGCCACAATTTACTTTTAAGCGAGAAAGGTCTGTCAGTTAGGAAGGTCCCAGATGGGTCAGCTAAAGGTGGCAACCTGACGAAACGCGAAGCCGACGGCGCCCTGTAAGTCATGGCGCCGTTACGTGTGCATTTTTTTTCGTCACAGATCAAGAGCTTTGCATGTGTAAAGAAGGGAACAGCAAAAAAGAGTGTTGGACAATTATGCTTGTGATAAGCCAATATTTTTTTGCATATTATATCAATTTATACTCCCATTTTTTTGTGAAGTAAAAGCCCAACATCTATAAGTACTAGATAAATAAACTGTTTCCGCCACATATTTCAAACATCTCTCTGCTGGATATCAACTAAATTTAAAAAATATTATTTTCCGGAAGTTTAGAGATGAATATTAATAATTTGGTGTATTCCGAATTGTAGTAGTGTGTACAGTAGATTCGATAAGGTTTAGGCTTTTGTTGCGTTTTAGAATAAACATAAGTATAAAATTATAAAGATAAAACATGTTTAACTAATAAAATATATTTAAATATGACTAGCATGGGTGCCCAGCGTTGCGCGAGTGTGAGGTGTATGCTGAGCAAAAAATAAAAAATAAAAATAAAAATAAACCGGTCATTTTTTTTTTACTTTGACCCCTATTATGACCCCCTTAATATTTATTGTTTAGGGATCTAATCAAAATCTTAAGTTAGATCCATGTTCAAATCACCTATATATATAAAATTTCAAGTGTTTAGACCTCAACTTGTCGGAGGAGTTTGGTAGAGTTCTCAAACGTCAAATCGTTGAACTCTGGATCCTTAACAGCCAAATTTCTGGATGAATATCGCTCACATAAATTTTCCCAAATCTAAGTACCCTGTATATCAAATTTCGATTCTGGAGACTAAAAATTGACAGAGTTAATGCGTAGGGAAATCTACACACACAGACACACAGACAGACACACAGACACGCTCACTTTTATAGATATATAGACAGATATACTAATAGATTATACAAAAATATATGCGTATACAAAAATATATATGGAAACAATTTTTTGTTTATTGTAAAGATTTTACGCAAACATTATGTAGAATATCTGCATGAATATAATTACACGTAATAGTAAACTCCAGATGATCATCCCATAACAAAAACCGAAAAAACTACCAGGGAATTTATTAAAATGAATGCTTAAAAGAATATGCAAATTAGCTAGATCTTTTGCTAGTGTATTCATTTCAACAACCTATATATAAGAAAATTGTATTTTCTTTTTTAATAAATAGAAAAAAAGGCTTCCCTTTTTGGCCTCATGCCACATTTGGAAAGATTCACTTTCATATTTTATATTATTTTTCCTGTAAAAATTATGTAAAGTCTGAAATATTCTTTTTGAATAAATATTTAAATAGAAAAGAGGCTTTCCTGTTTTTCTGTTGTTCTTGGCCTTCGGGCCGGGATCAAAGTGTAGTATCTGTTCCGGCAGATACTGCAAGCAAAGACCATATATGGGAGAAACCCCACATATAAGACCTTGGTCAGTGTAGGGGAAACCCTTCATATCAATTGTCACTATCCAGCTCCCCTACTCCCCGGGGAGTTGGTCCCCATTTCCCCTTTACTCCTCACTTTAAAAATCGGCCTTGTGCCTAATTTGGTCGGTGGGGGAGCAAATAAATACCCTGTTTTTCTCGGCCTTCGGGCCGGGATCAAAGTGTAGTATCTATTCTGCAGATGCTGCACTTATGATAATTTGTACCAGTCAATGGAGGGGAAACCCTCTGTACTGGGACAATTATTATTTTTGGTAACCAGAGTGCCCCCTTTTTGCCTACTTTTAGGGGAGCTGGTTTTTACCCTACATTAAAAACGGCCTTGTGCCTAATTTGCTTTGGTGGGGAAGCAAATAAATACAATAAATAGAGAATAGGGGGTTTAATATGAATATCAATACACACAAAAGAAAAACGAATTTATAGGAGTATAGATAGATTAAAATGGTTGCAAGTTATTGTATGCAAGTAATTATTCATTACAAAATAAAAGTTCAGATAAGAAAATTTTAAGAATGTTAGCAGTGAATGTGTGTATACGTTTGTTTCATTTGACTGGGTTTTATACGAGTGCCGGTGTGATAAATTTAGGTCTTGTGTTTGTGCAGTGTTTTGTCAGTGTCCGTATATGTGTAACAATGTTTGTGTGGTTTGAGGATTTCAATTTGCTTTACAAAGCTCTAAATGGCAGAGAACCTGAGCGTAATATTGTGTTAGGGCTATCCTGTTTTTTAGCCGAACTGTTTAACTGCTGAAAATCCTTGTCGCTAAATACATAATCGAAAAGAGTAAGATTAACTTTTGACCACAATTTGACACACAATTTCGATTACACAAGTTGAGTTTTATCGCTCTTGCTTTTATTTGGTAAATCTTATTCTGAAAACCAATTTTGTTAAATGTTTAGCCATGCTGACGATGAATGACATCACAAACATGTTCATGGATAACTTTTTTGTACTAAAAATCTCAAATATATAGTTAAATAAGAAATATTGAAATATTTAATAAATAAAATTAATAATAATAATAATAATATATATATATATATATATATATATATATATATATATATATAGTAAGTTAGTCATTTATATGGCAACTAACTTACTGCCTATCTCTACCTACGTATTGAGCACTTTTGAAGTAACTACTTAAAGTTTACGCATAAATTTATACTTTCCTATATTAATTTATGTGATTAAATGAAGTACTCATATATATATATATATATATACATATAGTTTATGCACCAGAATTTATTTTTCTATAATTCTCATTATAATTACACACACATATATATATATACATATATATATATATATAATTCTATTTATATATTCTTATTATAATTACACACACACACACACACACACACACACACACATATATATATATATATATATATATATATATATATATATATATATATAATGTAATATGTAATTATGTTATTATATTTATTGCACCCTAATCAAATAACCGAATCGTTTTGGATATTGGAATGTATAGTATCCGCAACCTTATGAATAACCATGGCCAGATTTTTTTTTTTTTGCAAGGTATTCTTTAGGTATATACCCATCTAATCTTGCACTATTATTTCCATATAATATTTAAAACAAGTTAGATACAAAAAAAAAATTAAAGCAGAAACCAGTCAGAAAGTGGGTGAGATAGAAAGAATAAGGAGAAATAGGAAAAAGGAAAAGGGAGAAAAGGTTGGTTGTTGCTTTTGTGTTTGGTTTTGCAGAAAGCTTTGCAAAAGGGAAGCAAAAAACAAAAACAAATAAAAAAAAAGCATCAATGTTAGGTGTATTTCGTCTCAGGAAGCCAATAGCTTAAGACGCTCTGATTTGGGAGCCCCATACCTTGTATTGAGCACTTTTGATAAATATTGGTTTTAATTTAACTGAACTTGGTTTACTCACATATAATGGATTATATATATACATATATATATATATATATATATATATATATATATATAGTAATCGACATACAGTCCTGTTTCGTTGTATCACAATTCATCAGTGCAGCTAGACTAGCATCTCTCACAAGCCAAGGATTGAACCTAGAACCTTCGTGTTGACAGTCGGTAGTTCTCCCACTCGACCATGGAATCGACGCCTGTAAATAACTCGTCGGAATGTCTATTTAAATAGACACCCGCCACCACTTTTATAGTGCTCAAATCGCCTGTTCTTAAACAAACAAACAACGAGCTTCGCACTTTCGCACTTTCAGCCAATTAAGTAGCGGGTGAGATTATTTACGACAGTGCTCTGCCCAAAGAGGGGGGATTAAAATATTTGGAGTCATCGGCATACGGTTCTGTTCCGTTGTATCACAACTCATCAGTGCCGCTAGACTAGTATCTATCCCAAGCCAAGGATTGAACCTAGAACAGTTGTGTAGTTATAAATAATCACTTTATACCTACAGACTCTAGCGTTTCATGCTTTCGCAATCATAAGTGCCGGAAGTGACGGGTTGAAGAATTTGAACTCCGTCACGAAGCCACTTATAACTCCTTTTGCAAGGAATGTTACCCCTAGGAGGCCGCCAATTTTGGGAAATTCATCGTTAATAAATCAAAGTGATACCTAATGTTTTATGTGTCTATTTTCCGTATTTACTTCAACATAATATATATATGTATATATATATATATATATATATACATATATATATATATGTATATATATATATACATATATATATGTATATATATATATATATATATATATATATATATATATATATATATATATAATAAAGCTGAACAATGTAATTTAACTGGGTTTCCTACGAAATGATAATACATATATGACGCAGTCTTAAGTGCCTATATCTAGTATTCAAATAATTCCTAATTTCGTTTCTGTTCTGTTGGTTTCAATTTTTCGGAAGAAAAAAAAAAACATATGAACGTATATTCTGGCGATATGCAAACAAATCCCACACATTTAACATACAAGTTCGATCGTTGCTATCAGGTTTTTGTAATTGAACCAAAGTCGTTGAGTAATTTTACTGTTTTCGAAGTTGTACAGGAAGTTAAAAATTTCAATAAACCAAAATAAATAATAATATAATACAAGGGTGTTTTACAATAAAGTCTCTTATTATTTTCCTCAAGAAGTTGAAGAGCTACGAGGATGGAAGACGAGCGGCAGTTTATGCACCAGAATTTATTTTTCTATATAGTCACTATAATTTTAATTGCACTTTTGACGGCGATGAACGATGGTTGTGCGTGGGCTCCCGAGGAGCTATTTGACATATTAAAATCGTTCCAAATCGTTCTCAAAAATGTGAAGGGATTCGATCGGGGGTGGGGACCAGTAAAACCATCGACCTTTTGTGTTCTAGAATTTATTTTTATGCATAGTCATTACAAGTCTCAATGCACTTTTGCCAGGAATCCAATGACGCATCTCTGACGTACATTTATGACAGGGGTTTATTGATCCCTTGACAAAAGGAGAATGGACCTGTGAATTCACTCTTGTCCGTTCGTCCGTTTGTCCGTCCGCACTTTTTTCGATTACTACCGCTTGGAATTTTTGAAATTTTGCACAAACGTTAAACATGTTATGAGTAACAGAACGGATTTTCCAGGAAAATTCCGGTTCCCTTCCCCCCTAGGGGTGCCTTTTCGGATTAAATTGGCTACAATTGACACGTTTGTGTTTATTAAAAAATTGATGCTTTTGATTTTTACAAAATTTTCTGAAAAGTTGTAACTAACTGATTTCTATATAATTTTGTTTGTCTATACTTCGCGATAACTCTTGGGCGTGCGCCAGGGACTCTTTTAGGGTTAATAAAAACACTCCATTTTTGAGACTATTTTACCATATTTGTCCAAAATTTTCTGTGTATGTCTATTTAGAAGTTTTGCATTTTGCTTAATTCAAATTTAAATATATTAATACATTGGGGACTTTGGGGCAAGATGAGGGAGGTGGCAATGATGGGCTTATTCAATTTTTTTTTTTTTTTGCATGGTGCAGAACTCAAATTTGCATATGTGAAGGCCTAAAACTGCACCGTTTGTTAATTTTCACCAGGATTTGACGTTCCCTGAGAACTTTTGGGGCTAAATGGGGGGGGCGGCAAATGTGGAACTTAGTCATTTGTTTATGCCTCGTTCACTGTGCACTCACGGAGGACCATGCATGCTTCACTTGTTTCTTGGAGTTTCACATCGTCAATATCTGCAAAAGAGAGATGAAACATTAAAGTCATGGATGCGTAACTGCAGCCATTATAATAATGAAATTTGCAATCCCTCTCGTTTATTTGGGCGAAGGAATAAATAGAAGTCATTACTTTTGGACCGCTCCTCGTACAAATGCAAAAATACATAAAAACAGATATAATAACGAATCGGTGAAATAAGTTTTTACAAGATTGGCACACATGATGGACACGCTATTCAAACATTTGCTCTTGGGACTTGGAGAGATCATGTTGTATTAACACAACCGACCAGATTACAATAATTAACAATATAATATAGATCCAATAAACAAATACATAAGAACATCGCACACACAAACACGTATATATGGACGCACATACACACACACACACACGTATATATACGAATATATATATATATATATATATATATATATATATTACTATATATGTGCGTGTGCAGGTGTCCATATGTGTGCATGCGTAATTCAAGATGGCTACTTAATACTGCCAATCTGTTGATCTTGTAATCAGAGCTCCACTGATACGAATCTTCACAAAAAGTCTTCCTGTACTTAATATTTTTTTTTTGTTTTTTATCATTTCATTGTCATATCAAGTATATTTTTTTCTATTTATCAAGGCTCGGTGATCACTCTAAGATAATGGTAAATAAGTGTTAGATAGAAGGCGAGAAAACACTGTGATGATTAATATAAAAGTTAACTGTATAGGGTTTATTTATACCATAGGCTAAACAATAAATTATTTGCATTAAATTTGGAAACGACCATGTTATAGTCAGGTGCCGTCGACAAATAACAAACAAGTGAAGCATGCATGGTACCCTCTAAGTGCACAGTTAACGAGGCATGAGACATGACTAAGTTCAGCATTTGCTCCCCCCCATTCTGCCCCTAAAAGTCCCCAAAGGACGTCAAATCTTGGTGAAAGTAAATAAATGTTGCAGTTTAAGGCCTTAACATATGTAAATTTGTGTTCTGCACCATGCAAAAAAGAAATTACTAAGTCTATCATTTGTCTCCACCCATTTAGCCCCAAAAGTCCCCTAAGGCCCTAAAATATTTAAATTTGAGTACAGCATCATGCAAAAACTACTAAATAGACATACGCAGAAAATTTAATACAAATATGGTAAAACAGACCCCAAAATGGACCGTTTTTATTAGCCCTAAGAGCACCTGAGGCACACCCACGAATTATCACGAAATATACACAAACAAAATTATATAGAAATCAGTTAGTTACAACTTTTCAGAAGGTTTTATAAAAATCCAAGGCGTCCATATTTTTAATATGCACAAAAGTGCCAATTTTCGCCATTTTAACCTTAAAGGCACGCCTAGGGGCAATTAAAGTTTTCTCGGAAAATCCGCTCTGTTACTTTTTTTACTCATATCATGTTTAACGTTTGTGCAAAATTTCAAAAAATTTCAAGTTGTAGTAATCGAGAAAAGTGCGGACAAGAGTGAATTTACATGTCCACCCTTTTTGTCAGAGGACCAACATAAGAAAGAAATAAAAATCCTACTCGGCGTATTTTTTAAAGTGCAAATGAAATGCATTTCGTCGTGGTCCTTCCAAAACAACGCATTTCATTATATGTTCAAAATCTTCGCCCACACATGTCCTTTTTAAAAGTCTTTGTCTCTTCGCTATTTCTCGCAGTCCCAGCCAGAGCTTTTTCATCCTGGTCTCACACGTCCGTCTTGCCAGCCACACAATTTGTTTCTCTCCTCGACCACATGATATCCTTTTCACCTTTTCTTTTTTCCTTGTTACACAAGTTCAAGCGACCTTGCTAATTTGCATAGTGCTTTAACGACTGCTGCTGCTGCTGTTTTTTTTACACGCGCCCATACGCGCTGTGTTACAGGAAGCAGCCGTACCGCATTCTGTTAATTCTAGAAAAGAATCTTCGCGCATGGAATGTTTGTTAAGTCTTAGGTACAGATGGAAAGTAAGAGAAATTTTTGATAGTTGTTATAGCTGACACATTTTTCTTCACTGCCAAACATCCACATCCCCTCCACGTGCCTTCACTGATGTCAGCAATTGTCATACGTAAATCCAAAAGTTTTGTTCATGTGAAAGATCAGCTGTGTTGTGTTCTATTTACTGTCAGTCTGTGTACATTGTAGACCAGTGACAAAAGTCAATTTAGCAATTATATAGACAAGCATATTTGAACGACCGGCCGCGGCGAATATATGACATGTGCTACTTACGGTTGTCAGACAAAGGACTGATATATTCGCTTACAAAATCTGTTGGGCACATATAAAATGCTATTTCAAACTTAAGCATAACAGACGAACGGATATCAGATATCGTCTTATGTGTAAATACTAGGTAACATTAAAAATGCTATTTCAAACCAAGTGAGAGAAACTAACGGTTGAATATAAGCCCTTATAGAAATGAGCACATTATAAATGCTCGCCCAAACTAAAGACTGATAGCCTTATGGGCAGATGTAGCCTATTATATAGATACGTAGGAACATTTTAAATGCTATTAAAAACTTAAGCGTAACAGTCAAACGGTCGAATACAGTCTATTACAGAAATCTATTGACAGCCTTAAAACTGATCATTAAAACTTGCGCGTGACAAATAAACGCTTACATTATAGTCTCGTATATGAATACTAGATGACATTTGCAAATGATATTGTTTGAAAACTCGGAAAAACTCGTGCATATATGTACTATAACACGCATTAGAAATCCCTAGAGTAAGAAAGGTTTCTACTCCAGTAGTTTCTTCCCAAGGACCGATAGACTTTGGAATTTCCTTCCGGGTCCCTGCTTTCCCAACTATACTGACATGCAGAAGTTTAGGTGTAACGTGAACCGACATCTTGCTGCCCAACTCCCTATATAGTACCCCAGTAGCTTATGTTCCTGATAGTAGCCCACCACACCAAAGTGGCAATGTGCCTTGTTTGGGGTGAAAATGTAAAAAAAAAAGAAACATTACACATTTGTTAGCATACAGTCGCTAATATGTAGGAACCCACTGCAAAGAAGACAAAGACACGAATAGGAAAGAAACGCAATTCACTTTTTTCAGTTAAAAAAGGCATTTATTTCAAATTCTTTATCGCAAACATTTGCCGTCTGCGCACACGTACTTTTTTATATAACGTTTTTCTTCCTTCTTTGCCGTGACGTCACTTCGTACATGGTTTAATCTTTTGCATAAAGCTGCTATACAGGCATCCTCCCTCTGTTACATATAGTCTCTTGTAGAAATTTGATGGCGCACTTAAAAGATGATCTTTTATACTTAAGTGTGGCAGACTAACGTTCTGGTATAGCTAATTATATAAATACATGGACAATTACATTTTTTTAAAAAGTGCTATTTTAAACTTAAGTGTAACAACCAAACGGGCATATACAGATTTTTATAGATAGGCGGATGCATCTAAAGGTTATTTCAAACTTACGCGTTACAGATTCGTCAATCAACGAACAGAATCACATACACATTCGTTTTAGAAAAAGGTTTGAGTGTTTAAATATTTGAGTCCCTGTAGATATGGTCTCAAATATAGATCCTCATGTCCAAATAGAACTGTGCCTTGTTTGAAATGAAGAAGAGTTGTTTTGTTTTGTTTTTAATAAACAGAAAATAAACTATTCGGTCTTATCTTCTCTTTAATAAAATGTCGATGGGGGGTGCTCGTTTTGTGAACAAAAAAAAAAGGATAATAGAGATTGAGATTACAAGATGAGAATGTATCTAAACACCGATGAACGAGTTAGGAAAACGAGATAACGAAGTAGAAAAAGGGGGAAAGAGCGAGAAAGCTCGGATAACTGAAAATCAGGTATCCATATTTGTAAGGGAGGGATGTGATAGAGAGAAAGAGCGACAGATCGATAGGCATATAGATACAGACATGATTAAATACGTGTAAGCGTAATAGGACATTAAACTAGATCTTTATCTTTTTGTTTATTTCGAGGTCGACCGAGGTGGCCGTTTTGCAAAATCAGAATAAAGAAACATACGGAAAGGGGGAAATCGAAAATGAGAGAAATGGCATGAATGAAAAATCGATAACAGTTAAAATATAGAATATATCAGAGAGAAGCGGGGGCAGGGGGTGAGTAAAGAATGGTAAAAATAATTAAACAAAAAGGACGAAATGATTTACTAATAAAGAGAATGGGGAATCGGAAAAGTTTATTAGAATACGACATCTGTTTTATGGGGTGTGATTGAATTCATACATACAATTGTTATTCGGCTTAAATGGACTCGTTTGCATCCATTTAACGCTCGCTACTCCATTCGAACCGGAAGAAATTCGACGTGTAGTTGATTCACCATTATAATCCACTTACAAACTAAAATACATATGTTATGTACATAATATAATCTCATCTGACCTCTCTCTATCCCTCGCCCCTCTCTGTTTCTCTTTCTCTTTCTCTCTCTCTCTCTTTCTCTCAACAGAAAGACTTAGTCACTACCAGCAGCTTCACAAGATAACGCGATCAGAACAAACTATAATACATCTAAGATCGAAAATGCACAAGAAAATTGCAAATATAGACTCTACAGACAACTAACTAAAACAATAAATCACATAAGTGAATGCAGCAAACTAGCCCGAGATAATATAAGAATGGACACGACCAATAAAGATACGCAATAATATGAGAACTATGCAGAAACTGAATTTGTAATGCCCAGACAGATCATACAAACCCACCGGTAGCATTACCTCTAACCAGTTTAACATGCCTGGTTATCTCCCATTTTGCCGTAAGGATGCAGACAGACATATGCACGGGCTTGAAGTCTATATTCGAAACACCTTCCTCTGTACTAGAGAAACAAAACAAGAATCAGACTGCCATGCCTTTCTATGTTTTACACGTAACATGCAAAATAACATTAGCAACTTATATTTTTCTACCGCTCTCCCTCGACCCAGGACTGTACCCTAATAAACAAAGTCTGGCACAACATAGATATAAAACTCTCCCTCGATACTAGCGCACAAGTGCATGTATTTAGTTACTTCGATGTCCACCGCAGTAATTGGCTTGGATTCTCTACTTACACAGGCGCAGCTGGTAGCATAACACATAACTACTCTATATCTGATTTCCTATCACAGTCTGTTAAGTTTCCGACACGTTTCCGAGACCAGCAAAACCAACACGCCTCACTGCTAGATCTATTTCTGACCATGCTTCCCAATGATTCTGTAAATAATGCCCACAGCCTACTTGGGAATGCTGAACACATTGTGATAATGGTAGAAATCGCTCTAAATTCTCGTCCTAATACTAAAGATCTATTACTCAAAAGGATAAAGTATTATAAAAAGGCTGGCGGGGATCTAACTAGAGATGCCCCGTTGGGAAATATCTCTTCTTTTCCTGCTGAACAGAGCACTAATGAGACCACTGAATGGTTCAAAACGGCAATTGAAGCACACATTCCTACGCGGAAATTCTATAGCAAGCTCCACTTTTCCCAATGGTTTATTTCTACTTGTGCAGCTACCATTGCTCACAGGCAGCATGGGTACCGCAGATTTAACCGACATAAGTCCAGTTCAAACAGACAGAAGTTTATAGAAGCTAGAAGTAATTGTAAGAGAGAAATAGCGAAAAAAAAACATACAACACTGTAATGAATAATAGGAAAGCAACAATTTCCCAACTATTCAACAATCATGAGGTTGTTTACACGGCAACTTACATGTTTGCTAGTCGGTTTGCCTCAAACTCCACATTGGACCCAGTAAAGTACTCCGTTCCTGACTTTCCTTTGCAAACAGACGCCACACTAGATGATTTAAAATTCACCTCCGGTGTATGATATCATAAAAAAAAACCTTGACATCTCTAAAGCATGTGGACCCGATCTCATCCCGGTTGTGATATTTAAAAAATGCTTCGTCGATGTTGCTCGAATTTTCTTCAAACTTTACAACAAATGCCGTAACGAATCTTGCTTTCCTGGCTACAGGAAAACTGCTTCTGTTGTATCAGATTCCAAGAATTCTGGCGAACAAAAAAACTGACCCATTTAATTATCGGCCAATAGCCCCTTTCGCTTTTCGCCAAAATATTAATCAGTTTAGCAAACTCTAGTTCATCACGTTACAGCTGTTAAACGTCTGCCCGACCAATAATATTGATTTAGGCAAGCCCGTTCCACAGCAGATATCCTAACTTTAATCTCCGAGCGTATATGCCATACACTGGACAAAACAGGGTAGGGTAGTGTAGGGAGGTAACTCTAAATATATATATATATATAAAGCCTTTGGCAGGTTATGGCACGATTGTCTTCTCGGAAAAGTCAGATTATGCGGTATCACTGGACGGATACTTAACATAATTAAATCCTTCTTAAGTAAGAGAAAAATCTAGGTTGCCCTAGACGGGCGTACATCTAATCAAAATGATATAAATGTGGGAGTACCTGTGGGGTCTATCATTGGACCTTTATTATACATAATATTCAGAAATGACCTCTCTGATAAAAATTCTCAGTACTCATGCAGAGAGTGATCCGTGCTGAAATAATAACGTTATTATTTTAAAAGTCAAGGGAGGGGAGGGTGTTTTGTACCTATTCTTTACTTACAATTGAATAAAAAAAAACATATCATAAAACTTTAATTAAACGTGGAAATAAGATTTAAAAAAATAGCGCGGATCACTCTCTGCATTAGCACCAAATTGTCTCTCAGATGGGTATATTTGCTAATGATACCACGCTCTATAAGAGACACGAGGGGAAAACAAATGAACACATGTCTAAGAAAATGGCAGAAGCACTGGATGAAGACTTCAATCCGTAGTGGAATGGACACATAAATGGATGGTCACATTCAATGCTGCTAAGACTAAGCTTGTTTCCATCAATAATTGCAAGAAACTTCCTCAAGCACCAATAGCAATAACTGAAGATAAATTACCTGAAAGTACTTCTTTTAAACGTTCGCTTAACGTTCACAGGGAACATGAGTGGGAACATATACATTGAGAGCATTGCCAATTCCCCTGCGGAGTAGGTGGGCTCTCTCTACCGTGATAGAAAGTTACTTACGCCTAAAAGTATTCTGCACCTCTATAAGGCCACCATTCATCCATGTATGGAGTATTGTTTTCACGTTTGGGCTCGTTCATTTGGTGTCTCACTCCTGTACAGGATTTAAAAGATAGTCGCCAACCTGATAGGTCCTGTACTCTCATCTAAGCTTCAACATCTGACCCATCGACAAGATGTTGCATCCTTCTGCCTGTTCTACAAGTATTTTAATGGTGAATGCTCCGACGAACTATAAGCACTTGTACTCCTCCGATGTAAATACTCCCGAAAAACCCGACAATCAGCAAAATTCCACCCCTACACAGAAGAGATCTCTAGATGTGAGAAAGTTTTCTACTCCAATAGTTTCTTCCCCAGAACTGCTAGACTTTGGAACTTCCTTCCGAATTCTGCCTTTCCCACTGTACTGATACGCAGAATTCAAGTGTAATGTGAACAGACATCTTGCTGCTCATCTGCCTGCAAATTATATTTCGGATAGCAGCCCCCTACATCACAGAGGCCCTGTGACTTGTTTGGGGTGAAAATAGAATTAAAAAAATTGAAATTATAAAATCTTATGGGACATAAATCACTTTTTTTCCTAGCACTGTAAAGCGTTTTGCGACAAATCTTGATCTGTTTGACGTTATCGTTATAATTCTTGATGGATAAAATTTGATCAAACTTGATCTTATCACTCATTACTTCTCAAATGCTTGTTAAAAATACATGAAAGGTGAGACGAATTGAGTTACATGTACGGTGGTTAACGGCTTAAAATAGTAAATACACACACAATATAGCATTAGGGTAAAAATGCAGATCTGAAGAAAATAATACATCTTTAACACCCACCCCTGCATACAGTACAACGATATTTTGATCGTTTTCAACGACATTAATTTTAGTGTTTCTATACAATGAAGAGTTTCACACACCCGAAGTCGTATGTATGTACTCCGATGCAAGGGTCCCTCTGTCCAAATCCACACTACCGGCATTATAAAGACTTTTCTAGATAAGAGACATCGTTGATTAAATAACATTCCTTGACGGTTTAAGGTGCGTTCTTGACCTGAGGCGGCATTCTAGGATGGATTGAACCAACTACTCTCATAGAATATACAGCGCGCAGGATGAACGCAGACCACACACGAGGGTCAGCCGCGGCCAAAATATTTATGGGCTGTCAGTCCCGGGACCAGTGGCGAACACCGTAGGATGTAAGGTAGTTTGGGCGTTGGTTTTGATGGTGTGTAACCATGCCTTAAGCTGGCCTGACGGGCGACACTCGCAAGGTAGTATCCCCAATTGTACCCAATGACAGGAGAAGGCACAGAAGCGGCCAACTGAAGATATTAACTAATACAGTAAGGAGATGTATGGGTTTAGTAGTTCACTCATGTGTTTTCAGTCGGCGCCGCTAGAATCGGAAATAACCAAAGTATGCCCAGGACTCAGAACGCGTGATACGATGAATTTATTTGAAACAACCTCAATCCAATCTTAGTAAATGTCGTTATAATTATAGTTAAAAATATAGTTGTCTCATTAACAATAACCTGAGGCGTCCTCATCTGAAAATGTTGACAAGTTAATTTACGGCTATCTTAAGACCATTTGATAGTGTGCCTATTTTGGAGCAAGATAGGCGCTTAACTCTAAACGTGAGCTTGTATCACATCTTGCAATCGTAGATTCCAGTAAAACGTTATGTCTTAACGTTGCGATCACTTAATTCTGTTCACTCTTCATCATTCATTTAGTAAATTTATTTAAGTGAAGATAGAAAGAGACTTAATCACTACTTAGGAGACAAATGAAAATAAGGGGACTTCCAGAGCACTATTAAAAGTACGTTTTACTCTGTACGTTCTTTGTAGAGAAATGATGGTGACGGGGACATATTTCTGAAAACTATGCTAACCTGTTTAGTTTCGCTCACGCAAGGATTCGTTTCTCCAATGTTCTTTTTAATCTTTATTTATAATCCTTCTTATCACTATCTCTCTCTCTTTCTCTCTCTCTCCCTCTCTCTCTCTATATATATATATATCCCCCCTCTGTCTGTTTTATACTTAATCATAGTTTTTCTTTTTATCTTTTATTCTTTCTTTTATTTGCTTCTTATATTTATTCCTTTTTCATAGTTTTATGCCCGCCTTTCTTTTACTCTCTCCACCCCTCTTTCTCTCACTCTCACGCGAGCACCAACCATCTACGTTTTGCGTTTGAATTACTGTATTTTTAAACTGACGAAACTAAACTCTCTCTCTCTCTCTCTCACTCTCTCTCTTACTCTCTCATTACATAGCTTACTCTCGAAACTCCTTTTTTCTTTCTTTAAATATGTCTTACATTCTTCTTTCTTTTATTCGTGTTAGGAGTCTATCTCAATCTCATCATATCCATTTGTATTGCGACTCACCATCACTTACTTTCCTAATGTGTCTACATGACTGACGACACGTAAAACATAAAAAGTGTATATTCACCTACCTAATTATGAATTTATTTTTAATAAGCTCTACCTGGACAGTGAAGACTATTAACGTTAATAACGAAACACACACACATACACACACGGACACACACTTTCTCACACACACAGACACAGACACACACACACACATATAGATAGGTACGTAAAGCTTTCTCACAATGCACCGAGGTGATTCAGCGACCAGAGCAGGTGATCAATCAATTTTATTGCATAAATGGGTTATTTGACCGATTTCGATGACATTAAAAGTATTGGAAGAGTGAAACATTCATTGATCCTCACTAAATTTGGGCGATGTCAGGTCGTAAAATACGCTTAAATATATTTTAATTCATGCAGACTTTGTATATCTATTCATTATTATATGCAAATAATATTGAATTTAAACGTTTAAAATATTTAATTCGGTGATATCCGTTGACATAGAAACCAATACATTCAGCGCCCCAGCCATAGTCGTTATATATATATATATATATATATATATATATATATATATATATATATATATATATAGTAAGTTATAAAATATATATGGCGATTAAGCTACAATAACTAGCTCTACCTACGTATTGAGCATTTATGAAGTAAATACTTAAAGTTTACGCATAAATTTATATTTTCGTATATTAATTTTATGTGAGTAAATTCTTAACTTAAATATATATGTTTATATTTTTATTTACAGAATTTAACTTTAACCATTTAACTTTTATATATATATATATATATATATAGAGAGAGAGAGAGAGAGAGAGAGAGAGAGAAAGAAAGAAAGAGAGAAAAAGAGAGAAAGAGAGAGATCGAGTCTGATCTTTTGTTTCGAATTTCATTTTCACCGTGCTTATAAGGATTGGATTCCTATTATTTAAATGTGTGTATATATATATATATATATATATATATATATATATATATATATATATATATATATATATATATATATATATTAGGCACCGCCAAAAATGGCCGAAAAATCAAGTTGTTGTTGTTTTTTAAAACGAAATTACATTTATTAAAATCCATTATTTCTGAGTAACTTTTTTTTCCAGAAAGATAAAACCCTGAATTTTATCATATAGAAAACAAAATAATGTAAAACTATTTCTACTATTTTTAATTAAATTTTAAATGTTAAATTTTCCCAAAAAGTTAACAATTGACATTTTTTGTCTTGCACAAAAAACGTACATAAATATTTTTAAAAAAAGTTTATTGAAATAATTCATTTATTTATTTGTTGTCTAACTAAGATTTAGGATGATTTTCTATGAGAATATGCAAAAATATTATAATATAAGTACCTGGATTTCAAATAATTCCACTTATTTATATAGGCAACCAGTTACTTCGCGTCGATCCAGTGTCTAGATCGACACTGTTTACGTTTGTATTTGATAAAAAGCAAACTATGGAAGACCAAACAGGCCAAAAAAACTTATTTTTTAGTAACGAAAATTTCAATGTATTATTAACGCTGAGGCTGGCGAGTACCAGATGGGTGACCATTTGTATGAGTTTGGCTTTTAATCTGTATGTGTGTGGGGCCAGGCTCCCCAAAATGGGGCAATTTAAAGCAGAATAAAAAAAAAATATTTCAGCGCGTTTGGTACACCGTAGCCGAAAGGCGGCAAACCTTTTCAAACGGGATCGAAAAAATGATGCTATTTTTAACACAAAGGCCACAATATTTATCGAATTTTTTTTGTATCGATTCTTCAAAGCATGTCCTGTTTAATAATGGTCATGCATTATTCGGCTCGCTAAAAAAAATTGTTAATTTATTTATCAAAGATTTTAAAATGGCTTTTTTCGTATAAATATTAATTTTTTTTTGTTTTGCTTAACTTAAATTAATTATTTTACTAAACATATTCACCGAATTTCACACTTCAAAACTCAAAAGCGGGATAATTAAACACAATCGAAGTTCTAATATTCAGACGTCAAAATAAGGTATGCGAACAATTTTTTTTAAATCTATATTTCTGTCCTTACAACAACACAATATGTTGTGTTCAGTTTCAGATGATTATTTTAAGCATATTTGTACCATCTCCAAACAAGGGGTTGGTTTGTAAGTAAAAAATATATATATATAAATATCGTTTATGAAAAATAAGTATACTGCTATAAAGTTTATTTTTCTCTTAATAATCGTTGAAAATTTCGTATTGATCGGATAATTACCTGATTTTTGGTAGATTTTTAAAAAGACGGTCCGTCAAAAAGTACTTACCTGCCCTCCCCCAGTTTTGGCGGTGCATAATATATATATATATATATATATATATATATATATATATATATATATATATATGTGTGTGTGTGTGTGTGTGTGTGTTTTACTCTTTCATGTATATCTATATATATATATATATATATATATATATATATGTATATATATAGTATATAAATATGTAATAGAAAAACTATATATATATATATATATATATATATATATATATATATATATATATATATATATATTTCTTTTTTGTTTATTGTCCCATCCTTCCTTTCATTTCTAGTTCTCCTCATTCACGGAGGTCTCTTTCCTAGACAAAAACCTCACAAAATAAACGAAAACAACAACAACAACAACAACAACAACAGCAGCAGCAGGAACAGCAACGACAACAACAACAACAATAACAGCAGCAATAACAACAACAACAACGACAGCAAGAACAATAACAAAATCATTACTGTTACTTACTCACTTATCTAATGTATCACCTGAGTTTTAACTCTTCTCCATGGTAACACTTGTTCAACAAACCCCAATGGGAGGGATGGAGGTACGTGGATCAAAACATAGAAACAAAATAACATCAAAATAAATCGCAGTAATCAATGTGCGATTAGGGGAGGGGGGAATCGTTTGTGGGGGATCAGTCAGCTAGAAAGTTTGTCAGAGCATGGAGGGAAGAGACAAGGTCGCCAAACAGGAAACGAGAACCGAGGAGGACGCCGGAAAAATAAACGGATGGCTTATCAACACTCACACGCACAAACGCACGCACACACACACACACACACTCACACACACACACACACACACACACATATATATATATGTGGGGTGGTGGTGTGTGTGTGTCTGGGTGTGTGTAGATTTTATCAGTTAAGATGCCCTTACTCCCGATCGATCTCTTGTTTATGGAGCCGTTCACGACCTGATTAACGTTTTTAGTCTTAGGCGGAAATAGACTTATAAACTGATCAGCTAGCAATGGACGTCGGTGGATAATAAAGCGGAGGGAAGGCACAAATGTAAACTTTAAATTTAAGGTTTAAGCATCTTTGGTTTTTCTGTTAGCTTGCCTGGGCTTCTACAAATAACGGCATATAATATCTAGAATATTAATTTACTCGTCCGTACGTCTTGTGTCACAAAAAACATCATCATCGCATATTAATGAGAAATGAATCACCTCCGTATATACACTTTATCAATTAAAATAAATAAGACGATTTGATCTCCAAAGAATTAAAAAAAAAAAAAACATGGCTGTCTGTTTACAGTTTTGAATTGGCTATTTCATTTTATAATTTACAAAAGTCATGTAAGGAGGAGACTTAAATTATATTTTTTTATTGTAGTTTATTTTAAAAATTTTAAAAATGCCCAAGTGAACTGACATCTGTTTCTCTATAATTTTTATAAAAGATTATTCAGAAAAAAATCAAAACAAGACAATATGTTGTTTGTTTAATTTTCATTAAAAATCAACATTTAAAAATCTATTATTTTTAGCTTTAAAATATTAAAAAAGAATTTGCTAAACGTAGTTTTAAGTTTGGGGGTGATTCTTTTTAATAATTTTTATTAATTTCCTTTTTAATGTATTTTAAAAATTTGCAAGTACCGTGGAATTTCCACGGGTTCTGCTTGTTTTATAATTATATATTTTGCGGTGGAAATCGGCTTACGCTAGTGCTAAATATGCGACATTTTTAATTTGATGAGCATTCATGTATTACAATATTCTTTATAAAATATTAACAGCGTCTTAAGAGTACATATATATATAATATATACAGGGGCCCGACAATATCTTACGGGCACTGTGAAAAAAGTACTTCAAGGTAGTTACTAGCGCCAAAAACATTTGAGATTGTAAGTACGTAGTTGAGGAGTGAAAATCAACTACTAGTTTTTTTAGTTTTGCTTTGATACTTCTATTTTTTTGTGATTTTTGCGAAAAATTTCATGACACTATTTTTCGGACATGAACTTAAGTGCTATGTTCATGTATATGTTTGTGTATGCAAATTTTCTGCTTTTACATTTAGCTGTCATCATTAGAATCAATTATATGTTCTATTCTACTGGCAAAGCAATTAAGTTTAATGAGTTAAAATGCATTCAAAAGAAGTTGTTTGGTTGGCACGGAAGAAGCAGGAAGAAGTCTTCAGCGTCAGAAGGATCGCTATGGATTTGAAGCTGTTGAATACATGCTGAAGACAAACTCCGCTCGCAAAAAGAAGACAGGACGGAAAAGATCAATTGGCAAGAGGACTGAAAGGAGAATGAAGAGTACTGTGGCACGGCTTTTTACATCTGGAGAAAAAGTTACAGCAAGGAACGTAAAGGAGAAATATAAATTGGATACAAACGTCCGAACAGTAAAAACAATGCTGCATAGAATTGGTTTGAAGATTGCAAATGCTAAGAACAAAATTACACTAACAATGAAACACAAAGGAGCAAGACTGGAGAATGCTAAAAGGTGGTTAACAAAGCACGTTGACTTTAAGAAGGTTATATTGCTGAGAAGCGTTTCAAGTTTGATGGGCCCTAATGATGGTGTACTTGGTCGAGTTGGGGTGAGCCTGTTGTACTGAATAAACAACAGATTGGAGCAGGAGTTGGTATGTTTGGGGGTATGATCTTTGCTAATGGAAATATATGGTCGGAATGGCTGAAAGGACAACAGAGCAGCGAAAGGGACAAACAAGGATAATAAGATGGAGAATGATTTCGTTCTACAGCCAGACAATTGCAGCGTCCATGTCTCAAAACTCATCAAAGAGTTGATGGCTAAAGTGAATATGACTACTTGAGAATGGCCTGCAAAAAGTCCAAATGTAAATTTAATAGAAAATGTTTGTAAAATGCTTGCGCAACTTGTCTATGATGGCCCTGAAATAACGAAAGAGGCTCAGTTGGTTGTTTTTTTTTTGTTTTACGGCATATCAACCCTTTTCAGGTTATTTAATGCCGAATCCAGTGATTTTGAAGAAAATGTTTTGATAGAGTGTTTGTTTTTGTTTTCAAGTTAATTGCTATTTAACCCATAGTTGAGACCCTAACAGGTACTACCATTCCGTGTCAGAGTGGACCTAGGAGCAATGGAAATTATGGAGTTTCTCGACACTCCCCAAAGCCCGCAAGCTAGGGCCTCACCATCGGATATAGTTTAAGGTCATATCCAGGACCGAAAGAGGCTCAGCTATGGGAACGAATACTAGATGCCAAAAAAAAAAAAAACAACCAATAGAAACATGTAGGGATGTTATTGTGCATATGTTTGATCATTATGAAGAGAAATTGATAAAATTTATTGAGAAGAAAGATGATATTACAGACAATTAACAGTTTTTCAACGATTTTCGAAAAAAAAATGTTGCGTATGTTTTGTAAAAAATGATGAAAATTAAATATTTTTCCTTACCTAATTGATTTTCTTCCATTTTTATTACATGTATTGTCTTTATATGTTTATGCTATTCTATTGAAGGAATTTCGACACTTTATGGTACTCGGAAAGTCGAATACTAAAGTGTCCGAAAAATATTGTCGGGCCCTTGCATATATATATATATATATATATATATATATATATATATATATATATATATATACACGAGGGGCGTGCAATAAGTAATGTCCCTGACCCACTTCCCATAGGAGTAGAGCAACGAAACTTGGCAAAATTATTAATCTTTCTTTACTGAGGAACCACCCAGAGTTATGCATTTCTCCCATCGTTTGATGCAGCTCTGGAGACCGTTTTTTTAGAACACCCCAGTTTGGTCCTCCAACCACGATGTGACTTCAGAAATCAAGGCTGCATCATCTGGAAACGCTTTCCTTTCAAAAATAACTCCATGGCTGGGAAGAGGTGAAAGTCAGAGGGTACAAGGTCAGGAGAGTAGAGAGGATTGGGAAAGATTTCATAAGCACACGACATGGACCGGAGCGTTGTCCTGCAGGAGAAGGGTAACTTTGCTGATCTTGCCCCGCCTCTTGATTTTGATAGCTTCTCTTAATTTTCTCAAAAGTGAAGCATAATAGGCTCCTATAATTGTGGTACCCTTTGCCAGGAAATCTGTCATCATTACTCCGTCCTGGTTCCAGAAGACTGTGAGCATGACCTTGCCAGCGGAGGGCTGCACCCTTGCCTTCTTTGGAGGTGGTGAGTCCAAGTGCTTCCACTGCATTGACTGAGCTTTGGTCTCTGGAGCATAGTTATCGACCCAGGTTTCATTCTGTGTAATCAGTCTTTTGAAAAACTTTGACTCATCTTCTTGGCACATCTCTAAACTCATCCTCGAGCACTCAATGCGTTCTCGCTTTTGGAATGGTGTGAGCAACCTGGGAATTCATCTGGCAGACACCTTATGCATTGCATATGCAAATGGTCATGAATGATAGTTTCCACCGACCCTGTACTAATCTTGACATCTTGGGCTATTTGGCGAATAGTAATGCGCGGATCTTCCAAAATGGCAGCCTCAACTTGACGGGCAGATGCTTCATCAATGGCAGAATGGGCGGCGACTAGGTCTGGGAGCTGTTTCCACAGACTTCCGGCCATATTTGAATTCACGATGTCAGCGTTTTACAAGGTCATGCGATAGAACATTATCACCATAAGTTTCATCATTTCATCATAAGTTTCATCATTTCATCAAAAGTCTCCATTGGTGTGCGTCTTTTCAAATACAAAAACCGGATCACAGCAGGTTCCATTTCACACCTGACTCAGTTAAAGCACCTGTAAAACAGAAACTCGATACATAACCCATAGAGATATAAATCATTGCACATGCAAAATTTCAGCTAGATCAGACAAGTGAAAGTAGGTCAGGGGCATTACTTATTGCACGCCCCTCGTATATATTTATATATATATATATATATATATGTGTGTGTGTGTGTGTGTGTGTGTGTATTAAAAAGATGAAGAATAAAAGTTATATATAACTTTATTATATGATCAGAAAAATAACATTAAAAAAAAACCTCTTTAGGCCATCGCATTTTGAAGGTAAACGCTTATCATCTGAATTATGCAAAATGCAGATATCGATAAAAAAAAAACTGGCTTAATAGCATTTACATATGAAATGAGTATGGAGGAATAGGATAATACGTTAAAAAATAATTAGGAAATATTGGAAGGAGGTATAGTATATTAGAGTAAATTGGAACGGTATTATACATGTATAAAACTAGCAGGATCCGTTAACCGGCATTGCCCGGTGGAAGCATTCCTCTCTCTGCGTAAAAACGTAAAGTACATTTCTTGTAAGTGGACACCCCCAACCTCCCTATGATAAGAACGGTTTTCGGAATAGACCCTCCAATCTCTTCATGGTAAGAACGACTGTCGGAATAGACCCCGCACATCAGCAAGTGAATTACAGTGCCAAATGCAGGCATTTCTATATGGAATAGTGTCTGTCTACGCGAAATATAAATGACCTTGTCTTAATGAGTATACTGAATAAGTTATGAAACTTGTCATTCTCAAGGAAATTGAGGAGTTTTGATATAATTTAAAATTGCCAACTAAAAATTGGAAAAAAGAGGTTGTAGTAGCTGTAAAGTATACAAAGTTGTAGAACTCGAAAAATGAAAAACACGAAACAAAAGAAACATAGACTCCCCCTCCTCAAAAATAGGTTCCCGTATATTTAACTATGCATTATTTCCCCTTCCTCTCCGTAAAGAAACACTTGTCGGACGGTATGGAAACGCCCCCCCCCCCGCCATCTAAAGTGAATAACTTGTAAATGGTGTTCCTATTTACAATGTCTCCCACGGGACAGAGTTAGACACCAGGGTCGTTTTTAAATATGGAGAAAAGGAACAAAAATATAAATTTTCTCAGTCGTGAAGTATTTCTCCTCTACTGACAGAGAACAAGAAATTGAAGTGTAGATCTGAACAACAGATACTACACTTTGATCTTGACCCGAAGGCCAGGTATTTATTTGCTCCCCCACTGAGCAAATTAGGCACAAGGCCGATTTTTAAAGTGAGGAGTGAAGGGGAAATGGGGACCAACTCCCCGGGGAGTAGGGGAGCTGGATAGTGACAATTGGTCAATAAAGGGTTGCCCCTTCATTGACCAAGGTCTTATATGTGGGGTCGCCCCCACATATGGTCTTTGCTTGCAGTATCTGCCGGAACAGATGGTATTTATTTGCTCCCCCACCGAGCAAATTATGCACAAGGCCGATTTTTAATGTGAGGAGTGAAGGGAGGGGGAAGGGAAAAAGGGGACCAGCTCCCGAGAGGTGGGAAATGGGAGCTGGTGAATGGTCAGGCATGTGGGGTTGCCCCCACATCTGGTCTTTGCTAGTCATAGCTAGTCATAGCTAGTCATAGCTTGCAGCATCTGCCGGAACAGATGGTATTTATTTGCTCCCCCACCGAGCAAATTAGGCACAAGGCCGATTTTTAATGTGAGGAGTGAAGGGAGGGGGAAAGGAAAAAGGGGGACCAGCTCCCGAGAGGTGGGAAATGGGAGCTGGTTAAAGGTCAGGCATGTGGGGTTGCCCCCACATCTTGTCTTTACTAGCCATAGCTAGTCATAGCTTGCAGTATCTGCCGGAACAGATGCTACACTTTGATCCCAGCCCGAAGGCCAGACGTAACTTGTAAATGGTGTTTTTATTTAACGTTTTTCGTTAGTAGTAGTCAATGTTTATTACTTTCAAAGTATATAAGGAAACACACGTTATCATGCGCTACCTCTCTCTCTATCTCTCTCTCTTCCCCTCTCTCTCTAGAGAGAGAGGGGGAAGAGAGAGAGAGTGTGTTACTTATTTATTTTATTCTTGTTTAATTGATTCCCCACGAGGGCTGTATTAGACATGAGGAGGCCGTTTATTAGTATGTGTGTGATACACGAGTTACCTAAGTAGGGACACGATTTGTGTACATATTTAGTTCGTCGTAAATGTAAGAAAAAAAAAATACGTATACAGTATAATCACTGCCTAACTTGTAATTATTGGAAAATTACATTTACCGTCCCCGTTATGGAATGTAATTCTCCGTAAGAAAATGTTCACTCAATTTGATCGCGATATTCTAAAAAATTTTTTTCACTCAATTTGATCGCGATATCCTAAAAATATTTTCACTCAATTTGATCGCGATATCCTAAAAAAAAAAAAAATTCACTCAATTTGATCGCGATATCCTAATAAAAAATCACTAAATTTGATCGTGATATCCTAAAAAAATTTTCACTACATTTGATCGCGATATCCTAAAACAATTTTTCACTCAATTTCATCGCGATATCCTAAAAAAAAAGTTCACTCAATTTGATCGCGATATCCTAAAAAAAAAAAAAGTTCACTCAATTTGATCGCGATATCCTAAAAAAAAAAAATTTCACTCAATTTGATCGCGATATCCTAAAAAAAATTTCACTGGATTTGATCGCGAGATCCTAAAAAATTTTTTCACTCAATTTGATCTCGATATCCTAAAAAAAAATTTCACTCAATTTGATCGCGATATCCTAAAAGAAATTTCACTCAACTTGATCGCGATATCCTAAAAAAAAAAATTTCAATCAATTTGATCGCGATATCCTAAAAAAAATTTTCACTCAATTTGATCGCGATATCCTAAAAAAATTTTCATTCAATTTGATCGCGATATCCTAAGAAAAATTTTCACTCAATTTGATCGCGATATCCTAAAAAAATTTTCACTCAATTTGATCTCGATATCCTAAAAAAAATTTCACTCAATTTGATCGCGATATCCTAAAAAAAATTTACACTCAATTTGATCGCGATATCCTAAAAAATTTTCACTCAATTTGATCGCGATATCCTAAAAAATTTTCACTCAATTTGATCGCGATATCCTAAAAAATTTTCACTCAATTTGATCGCGATATCCTAAAAAAAATTTCACTCAATTTGATCGCGATATCCTAAAAAAAATTTTCACTCAATTTGATCGCGATATCCTAAAAATTTTTCACTCAAATTGATCGCGATATCCTAAAAAAAAATTTCACTCAATTTGATCGCGATATCCTAAAAAATATTCACTCAATTTGATCGCGATATCCTAAAAAAAAATTGTGTGTGTGTGTGTGTGAGAGAGAGAGAGAGGGAGCGAGAGAGAGAGTAGATGATAAAGTAAACTTTTTTTCAATTTGGGTTCTGGTTAAGTGTATGCGAACGAATAAAAAGTAAGCAATCTGGCTAAAATAGTGGTGTAATGTGTGTATAAAATTGGCGTAACGCTTGTCTTGTAGACGCCATGTTGGTCGTAGCACGTTTACATTATTTTTTGTGTAGGGATTTAAATCTGGAATTAGAGAATTCCTGCTTGCAGCCAATGAGAAAGGGATTGAAATTTGTGAAGGGAGCAATCATTATTTTGTAAATCAGTGAATTGGAAGTGAACGCTATGTCTATGCGG
This sequence comes from Euprymna scolopes, assembly GCF_053919585.1. NCBI lineage: Eukaryota > Metazoa > Mollusca > Cephalopoda > Sepiida > Sepiolidae > Euprymna > Euprymna scolopes. The sequence goes on from NC_136484.1 coordinate 112,717,629, forward strand.
TTGTGAGGCAGGTAATAAGGGTTAAGGGTCAATATAAGGCTACTGTCTGTAGTTTTACGCGGTGTATAATGGTGGCAGTGGGAGCAGTTATAAAGTAGAAAAACTAGAAATTACTTCTCCTAATGCTAATGGCGGTAGTGATGGGATATAATATAGGGTTTTAATATCACAAATGTATATGGCAAAAGTGACGTTTCAAAGTTACATAAAATAGTGGATAATAATGCAGACATAACAAAGTTGTATGTGGAATCTGTTGCTGTAAATCGACGGTAATTTGATCCAGAGGGGAGAAACTGCGGCTCTTTTATTATGTATAGGGAAGAAAAATATGCGCCACTATGAAATAATGGCGACTATATATATATATATATATATATATATATATATATATATATATATATATATATATATATACAGTGATGATCATATTTATTGGCACGGTAAAATAAAAGTTAAATTTTGTCTAATAAATTCTAAAAAAAGGAATAAATTAAAGAAAATAACAAAGTATATTATGTATTTTTAACTGGCCTTTCCGATGCAGCAATCGGATTTTAGAAAAAATAAATAACAAAGGAACAACAAACATAATTGCAAAAAAACCCTGTTCAAAATTATTGGCACGATTTATTTAATAATCAATTGTATAGCCTTTGGCCTTGATTACCTTCCTCAGTCGCTTTTCATAGTTTACAACCAAGTTGTTGCACTCTTCAGTAGTAATTTTAGCCCACTCTTCCTGACAATAATCCTCCAATTGAATAAGATTCTTAGGCTTCCTTTGCATTACCCTCAATTTTAATGTTCTCCATAAATTTTCAATTGGATTAAGGTCTGGGCTTTTTGATGCCCACTCCAAAACATTAATATGATTGTCCTCAAGCCATTTCTTAGTCAGTTTAGCCGAATGCTTTGGGTCATTATCTTGCATGAACCACCAACGACGACCAAGTGAGAGCTCTTTAGCAGAGTCTTTCAGGTTTTCATCCAATATTTTAACATAATCTTCCTTTTTTATGCTACCTGTGACCTTAACAAGTCGCCCTGGTCCAGAGGCAGCAAAGGATCCCCAAAACATCAAACTGCCTCCACCGTGCTTCACTGTGGGTATGGTGTTCTTAGGCAGGAAAGCTTCGCCAGATTTTCTGTAAATATAAGACACTTTATTATGGCCAAATAACTCTATTTTCGTTTCGTCAGTCCATAGAACACGTTTCCAGAATGCAACATCTTTATCAATATGACGTTTTGCAAAGGCTAGCCTTGCTTTCAGGTGCATAGGCTTCAATAAGGGAGTCTTTCTCGGACGACATGCTTTTAAACCAGCTCTCTTCAAAACTCTACCAACTGTATGTCGAGATACATTCACTCCAGAGGTGCTCTGTTCATCAACAATCTCCCCAACAGAGATCCTTGGGTTTTGTTTTACTTGCCGAACAATTTTCCGTTCATCTCTTGGGGAAAGAATCCTTTTTCTCCCTCTACCCTCTAAACTCATAACGTGGCCTTGCGATTTGAACTTGTTTATTATGGCTCTAACAGTGGATTTGGGAAGGTTTAGCTTCTTTGAAATCTTATCATAGCCCCCCCCCATTGGTATGGCATGCTACAACAAGCTTCCTGACGTCTTCGCTGTGTTCCTTAGTTTTAACCATGGCGATTGAAAATTATAATTTAGTCACTTATAATAGTTTAAATAAATCGCTATCTAAAAATTATCTGAAAAAAATTATTCACTGAATTAGCATTAAACAAGCATAATATGGCTATAAAAAAGTTCAGAAAGCACGTAAACCGGAAATTGATTGATATTATACTGATACTAAAAGAAAAACAAAGCCGTGCCAATAATTTTGAACAAGGGTTTTTTGCAATTATGTTTGTTGTTCCTTTGTTATTTATTTTTTCTAAAATCCGATTGCTGCATCGGAAAGGCCAGTTAAAAATACATAATATACTTTGTTATTTTCTTTAATTTAATCCCTTTTTTAGAATTTATTAGACAAAATTTAACTTTTATTTTACCGTGCCAATAAATATGATCATCACTGTATATATATATATATATATATATATATATATATATATATATATATATATATATATATATATATATATATATATATATATATATACTGGTTGTTTGAATTCCAATGACTAACGCAAAGGACCAAGCCACAATGGTATTTTTTAGCTTTTCATTTTATTTATTTCTATATATAATTATATTTTCCCTATTTATTGTTTTATGTTGTTTCAGATTTCATAATAAAAATACCTTCTCATTAGTCTATATGGCTGCTCCTCAGGGACAATGGAATAATTGTAAGAACTGAGGTATAAGTGAAATCAACACCATACTCACTTCTAAGTGAGTGAGGTTTTGAATCTCACCGGCCATCGTCAGTCATATTTGCGAATTTTTAACAGAGAATAACCAGTGGTATTAACCTCCTACTGATTTAAAACTGTCTGTAGCATGTTGATTTGACTTGATCTTCTGTAACGTTGCTATAGTCATTTTTTTGCATGAAAATCGCACACAAAAAAAAGGCAAGAAGCCACCTGATATCAGGAGCTAAATAAAATAATACTTCGAGGTTCAGATTTCGTCAGTAATAAGTGTTTGTTTCCACCTCATAAAGCAGCAATTCTTCGCCCTTTGCCAGTCGTGTTTTTGAGTGTGAGGATGAAAAGGCAAAATAATAGAAGCGAGAGTTACAAGGTTGGCGAAAAAATGTAACAGAGCGCGGATGCGCATATACAAAAGCCGGCAAATGTGCGAAGAAAGCTACTATAAAAAGAGTGTGTGCAAAGACCGGCAATCACGTTCAACACGGTCGAGAGCATATTCGAAACAACGTTCGGGAACAGATTGGAAACGACGTTCAAGAGGACAGAGATCAGAGATAAGGAGCACGATCACATATTATCTGGGGAGATGCTCGGAAACAAATACCGGTATTACAAAAAAAAAAAAAAATACAAAAAACCCCGACTTATTACTTGTCCCATATTCCTTGCCACGTAGAGTGCATACAACCCGTTGGCCCCATGTGTACAGGTGGGTATCGTTAAGAGTATCCTAATGTCTACTCTCCTTAAAAATATTATACATTTAATCTCGTTTATATATATATATATATATATATATATATATATATATATATATATATTACAAAGGCATCACCACTTATCAAGGAATAGAGGAGTATCCTAATGTCTACTCTCCTTAAAAATATTATACATTTAATCTCGTTTATATATATATATATATATATATATATATATATATATATATATATATATATATATATATTACAAAGGCATCACCACTTATCAAGGAATAGAGGTCACTCAGGGATATGGGTTAAAGAGTGTATAGTAGACAATTGGACGATAAAGTAATCGTTAGTAATGGAAATTCGGTAAATTTGTTAACTTATATGGAACAGCTCATCAAAAACTTGTTTACGTTAGACGTAAAGACAACCATATTGTAATTAGCTGCAAAGCAGGAAAACCGAAGACAGTTCCATAGGCGTGCAGTTCAAAGAAAGAAGCTTTGTTCATGGGTTATGCACAGATAAAGAGTGAGGGGAATTATTGATAGAGTTTTCTGCTAGACGGGTGTTTCTTGTGAAAGTTTAGCGAGGGGGGACCATAGAATGGAGCTCAGCCGAGCACCTGCCATGAAAATAACGATACATCAGAGACAAACTCGCAACATCTCTTCTGTGAGATAGAGGTTGCAGCGAAGAGAAAAGGACGTCTCCTACGAGGCTACGAAGTCCATTTTGAACTCTATCAAGGCAGGATAAGTCCTTTCTAGCAGCTCCTGCCCAGATGTGGAAACAGTACTCCATCTTTTGACGTACCTGGCTCTTATATAGATAGAGAATTGCATCAGCAGTGAGATATCTACCGGATCGATAGAAGGATCCCACCATTTTTTCAGCAGCCTAGGCAACGGATTTAATGTATATGTTCCGTTTAAGATCAAGAGTAAAGGTCAAACGCAGAAGCTTGTCAAAAGTTGAGGCCTCCACAAGACGACAACCATTTATTTCAATTGATGCCAGATAGGGGATCAGAGCGTTGAAGATGTAAAGATAAAAGCTTGGTTTTAGATGCATTAAAAGTAGCAAGCCACCTCTTTCCCCATTGTACCACTTGCTCAAGATCATAGGTTTCCGGTCTTAGATATGCTACCATAGATAGTAGTGTCATCAGCATAAATGTCTTCGAATGATATATATATATATATATATATATATATATATATATATATATATATATATATATATATATATATATACAAGCCGGCTGCCCGGTCGGACAATACGCTTAAACATGATATTTTAATTAATGCAGATTACGTATGTATTATTATAGAATCAGTCCTCTATCAATTATTAAATAATACGAGGAATAATTCGTCTGGTGGACTTATTCGAAAAAAATATATAAATAAACGATAAAAAATTTTAAAAAATTATAAATAAAAATATAATTATAAATTCGTTCATCAAATTCCGCCTGTATTTGTTTGCAATATCACGTCATCGGTCATCGGTGTAACGTAAAATATTCCTCTGTAAAATTTGTTTTATCTATATGAGAAAGACTATTTTTAAGATCAGATTTTTTTCTTTTTGATTTTCCATACTTATCGGATGAGTTTCTGTATAAAACATATCTAAGAACGCTGTCAAACATAAATTTCCTTTATGTGAAATTTGCGAAGGATAAGCCCAGCCGTTTTAAACCTATCAGGAAATAACTTAGACATACACATACTGACTTTTATATAATAACAGATGTATATATATATATATATATATATATATATATATTAATTTTTATGTAAATACACTCATATATTGCTACGATGTGCAGACCGTTTCACTCATATTAGGTATCATCAGGCAAGAAAAATTAAGATACAAAACCTAAAAAAGGTGCCAGACCTTTTCAAATTTTTAAAAGAGAAAATTTGCCAGGAGTGGCGATGGGCAAAAATTTTCTCTCCTCAAATTTTTCAAAGGCCTGGAACCTTTTTAGTTTTTGTTCCTTAATTTTTCTTGCCTGTTTATATCTAATATGATTTAAACAGTTTGCACATCGTACCAAGATATGGCTGTATTTACATAATTTAAAAAAATATATATATAACTTGTTCTCTTATGATAGACCACTATCAACAACCTTGTTGAAATTCGATTATTTTCAATTTTTTGATATCTTACCACCGGAAAGAAATATATATATATATATATATATATATATATATATATATATATATATATATATATATATATATATATATATATAAATATATGGAGGTTGTGTGTGTGTATCTATACTATTATTGTCCAAAATTATATTGTCCTATTATGATTTACAAATATTGCTCCTGTCATCGCAGTCGATGGTAAGTTACAAATTTTCCTCGTTCTTATACTTACCAGCGACATTTTATGTCTTCGGCCTGCCAGAGTCCAGTGCGCAGGTGACAGTTCCACACACATCTATTGAGCCGACGTGCACATTCCGTTATTCTATCTAAACCTAACCACTTAGTCTTACATCACTTATAAAGCAATGTACCCCTCGTCCACTTCGCAGTCATCTCCCTCGTAAAAGCCCCATTTCTATCACATTCCCACTCATCATAGCGTTTACCCTCAGGCGGTCAATCATATCTTACCAGTTTAATTCGCATGTTTCTGACGTTATTTTATTGCTTATTGTTTTGGTTGGTAAAGTTTATGTGTGGTTGGTTTCATTTGCGATTTTACGTTTAAAGTTTAGCCTTTCTTTTTATTTCTAGTCTTTATTTTGTGATTTTGCGATTTTGCTATGTTGGAATCTTGTGTTACCGTATTTGCCGATGCCTACTGATGTTTTTTTTTAAACCGAATGTCTCTAATTGCAAGTTTAAACTGAAAACGGTCGAAGCAATTTATGATTGGAAACCTGCGGTGAAAATAATTATTTTAAAAATCAGAGGACACTAAAGCATATTAATAGAAACGAGTTAGCATTCAAAAATATTCTATTCATTTACCTGCAAACCGAATAAAGTTTATAAGACTTCATAAAAATAATAAATTAAAAGAAATATATTTGATACGTTTACTGACTTGAGGTAAAAACAAAATTAAATCTGTTGTTGGCATTGATTGCTAGTTAACTCATTACAAGTTTTAATTAGGGAAAAGTGATATTTAATGTAGTGAGCTGTTGATTTCATCCCGACCATTCGTCTGGTTTCGTGCTTTCTTGTGTATCACAATCGTAAACATTCAGATTAATATAAATCCTTTCCTATAGGCATGTCTGTATTCAAAAGAAAATAAAAATAATGCTAATTAATTAGTCATGAATTTTGATTTTATTGTAATACTCTTCACCATAATCACTTACAAAAATAACACTACTTATTAAATTAAATTAATTTCCAAATTATTTTTTTATTTTTAAAAATCGATTTCAGTATGAGGAAATAGAATAAGTGCACAGGTTGTTACAGCTTACTTCGAAGCTCGGTAATGACAAAATAAGCAGAGGTGTTGAGGGACATTATGATTGAACGAGACGGCCACCGGATGCCGGCACGTCTTCCAGCAAGACTCCGTTTCAACATACAAGAGCAAGATGGTCCATGTATTACGTTCTACTGGTCACCGAGTTGCGGTAGCCATCTTATTCCGACTGCAACTCCTTTGAAGATTTCTTTTGAGGTGTAGTCAAAACCAAGATCAAACGAGTACACCCACAACACGGTTTACTCTCTGAATATTACCATCGTGTAGGCGCTCGCAGCTATAGATTATCTCTTAGTTGTTAGAGAGCAGGTATGGGCAAATATAACCGAGCAAAAACGGACCTTAAAAATAGCTTATCATAATTATCTTTTCAGTTTATGTCTAAATTGTGATTGGCTTTAAAAGAGAACAGACCAAAGCTAATCTCTTTAAAAAAAATGTATATTTATGTGTTAAAAAATACAGTGAAAAATGTTGAAAAAAAAAACCCCCAATATTTTGTTTGAAATTCAAGTCCAGATAAATCAACCTCAGAATCTCTGAAAAAATAATTATTAGTTATATTATATTATTTCAACAATACTTAGTAAATTAAACTCAAAACATACCGCCTTAAAAAAATCTGCATAAGTTTTATAAGTCAATAATAGATAATAAACCAAAAAAAGCTATTTACACAAAAAAAAAACATTGCGTTGAAAATGTAACCATAAATCGTTCTGATTTTCACCAAAATACAAATCACGATAGGCGTAATAATTTCTTTTAATTACATTATTTTTTCTGTAAGAAAACATGAAAAGTTTATTTAATTAGATTATTTATAACTACATACAAGTAAGAATTTCTTTTTTTTTACTCTGAGGATTTTTCAAGAGACAGAATAAATAGGGTGGGAGGGCCAAAACTCTTTCCGTTTAGTATTAACGCAGTGCATCAGTAAGTAAACAAATAACTAGTTGCCTCCAGTTTATAAATTATTGTTTTTTGTGAGTTCATAATATCTATTATTTACATGTTTTTTGGGGGTTTTTTTTTTTTTGCAAAATTATAGAAACAAATTATTTACACTTACGTTTACACGTTCACGTGTGCAAGGGAAGTATTAAAATATTACATGTAAAATTTATGCTAAAAATTTTACCTTATAAATAACAGGAAATTTTTTTGCACATATTTTTTTAATAAAAATATTGAATAAAGAATACTAAATTCGATGATAATATCGTTAGCTCGAAAAAATGAATTTATCTTCGAGTTAAAACAGTATTATAAGCGCATTTTAGGAGCTTCTTTTCTTAAATAAATGTAATATATATATATATATATATATATATATATATATATATATATATATATATATATTTCAATTGTTATAATCTACTGTAATATATTTTGATAAAAAGCTAAATTAAGTTCGTGCTGTTTTTATTAGTGTTTAGAACTATAACTTTAAAAATGGTGTTTATTGTTTACAAAAAAATAATAGATTTACTGAAAGATTTAAAACGTAATGATGGATTCATTATATTTCATGATCATTACATAATAAATACTAAAACTGTAATTAAAATTGGTTGATTTCTGAATTTTGGTGAATTTTTAAATGAAAGGAAAAGTAAAAATATTGACACAATTTGGATATCAGCCATTCATTTTACACATACCTATTAAGGAGTGTGACTCACTTTTTTTTTGGCAAAAAGAGAAGTATATATCTTTAACTGCTGTTAAATAAGTCGTTGACAATCTGTTATACAATATATGTTTAAATTTCTACTAGCGGGAGTCTCCCGCCGTTGTTCGACGTAACCCAGCATTGCCCGACCGTAAAATATTTGTAAATATAATTTAATCTATCCAGACTTCGTATTGGTTATTAGAGAGGCAATTCTTTATCGATTATTTCATATAATATTGTACCCAAAATATAGGAATTTTAAACGTACAAACAATACGATCTTGGTGCCATCAGCAAAGGAACAAAGCTGAAACCAAAAGCAAAATTTCCAGCATTCTTGCATGAGAGGTTACCGCGTGAGCCATCGTCAGTAGGATGAGATGTAACAAAAAATAAAGTAACATTAATGTACAGATATATATATATATATATATCTTTGTTTCTCTGCCGATGGCACCATATACATACATACATATATATATATATATATATATATATATATATATATATATACTAGCAAAAGTACCCGTCGTTGGCTGGGTTCAAGAACAGCCTACAGAAAATGGACTCTGGTTTATGAAAGTATGATAGGTTATGAAAAGGAAGGGTTGTAAAGACATAGCTTCGAATTCGGGGGTATCAAAACCAAAGCAAAATATGATGAAAGTAAAACTAAAATAGATAAACCCCATACTTTATTATACCATACCTGTTAACACTAAAACACTTGTCACAATATTCTGTGGATCTATATTAAAAAACCTTGTTAAACTTTGTGACATATTTCCATTCTATGGAGGTCAAGCGCGAACGAACACCCCATAATTTTATTATACCATATTTCTCCAAAATGAAACATAATTATCAAAGTATACTCACGCAATTAGTTATGAAAAGTCTTTATTAAAGTTTGTGCCTATTTCCATTCTATGGAGGCCAGGCGCGAATGCAGACCCCACAATTTTATTATACCATCCCTATTTATATGAAAACATACTTATCAAAGTATTATTATGTACATCTTTATCAAAAACACGTGTACACGTTATTTCTTTAATTTTTAAATTTTTTATTTCCATACTTTGTGGACAAGGCTCGTACGCAGACCCCACAATTTTAATGAATCATCATTATGCCAGATCAAACATACCCATTCCTGTGTCTCAATACGTCTTCTATCATTATATGTGATCAGTTTTCTATAATAGTCAACCATATAGGAGCCTATTCGTGACCAGACACACGCACAGACGTTCAGCTTTATATATATATATATATATATATATATATATATATATATATATATATATATATAACCGTTTGGAACTAAAAATAAAGTAACATTAATGTATAACGGTTTTTATGTGTATCGACAAGCGTTAGTTGATTTAAAATTCTACGTATGCATACGTAGAAAAGCAGTTAAAATTCACACACCTTTGTCGATATACATAACAAACGGTCTATAAAAATTCAATTATTTGAGCTGGCTCGCGCCGCTCTGCATCCCCCCTCGGTTGGGGAGATATAGTAAAAAAAATGTAAAGACAGATAGATATAGTGAGTTTTAAAAATCAGAAAAAAAATGCCCAACATTCCCAAATGTAAAAAAAAAAACGTATCTTCATAAAAACTGCTTACACATATTCTTATTTATTATATTTAAAGTCATTATTGAAAAAACAATAACCCGGAACTTTTTTATTAGGGCACGCGAAACCCTCATCTTTCGGCACTTTCGGTATTTAGCGATAATTACA